>NW_016803344.1:3035537-3039408 GCF_001698545.2 Rhinopithecus bieti | reverse complement strand
CCAGGCTCAGCAGTTCACGCTTACCCACCCAGCCCAGGCTCAGCAGTTCACGCTTACCCACCCAGCCCAGGCACAGCAGTTGACGCTTACCCACCCAGCTCAGGCTCAGCAGTTCACGCTTACCCACCCAGCTCAGGCACAGCAGTTCACGCTTACCCAGCACCCCAGGCTCAGCAGTTCATACTTACCCACCCAGCTCAGGCTCAGCAGTTCACGCTTACCCAGATCCCCAGGCTCAGCAGTTCATGCTTACCCACCCAGCTCAGGCACAAGCAGTTCACGCTTACCCACCCACCCCAGGCTCAGCAGTTCACGCTTACCCACCCAGCTCAGGCACAGATGCAACACTCAGCTTAGCAACATTCAGCTTAGGATCGGGTAAACAGGTAGAGCTTTCTATCTCTTTCTCTCTCTCTTTTTTTTTTTTTTTTTGAGACAGAGTCTCTCTCTTGTTGCCTAGGCTGGAGTGCAATGGTGCAGCCTCGGCTCACCACAACCTCCACCTCCCATGTTCAAGCAATTCTCCTGTCTCAGCCTCCCAAGTAGCTGTGATTACTGGTATGCAGCACCACGCCTGGCTAATTTTGTATTTTTAGTAGAGATGGGGTTTCTCCATGGTCAGGCTGGTCTTGAACTCCAGACCTCAGGGGATCCGCCCTCCTTGGCCTCCCCAAGTGCTGGGATTACAAGCGTGAGCAACTGTGCCTGACCTTTTTTTTCTTTTTCTTTTTTTTTTTTGGTGGAAAAACCCAACTCCTATCAGAGCATATTTGGCATGTGATTTTTTTTGTTTTTTTTGAAACAGGGTCTCACTCTCGCCCAGGCAGGAGTGTAGTGGCGCAGTCATGGATCACTGCAGTGTCAAACTTCTGGGCTCAAGCGATCCTTCCACCTCAGCCTCCTGGGTACCTAAGTCTATAGGCAAGCACCTATAATTTTCAAATTTTTTTTTGTAGAGACAGAGTCTTGCTTTGTTGCCCAGACTGGTCTTGAACTTCTGGCCTCAGGTGACCCTCTGGGCCTCCCAAAGCACTGGGTTTACAAGCATAAGCCACCATGCCAGGCCTAACATCTCAAATTGTTTTTAAATTAATGAGACCAGGTTTCACCATGTTGCCCAGACTATTCTCAAACTCCTGGGCTCAAATGATCCATCCATGTTGGCCTCCCAAAGTGCTAGGGTTACAGGTGTGAGCCACCGTGCTCAGCCAGCATCTCTAATTTTTGACAAGCAGACTTTTGGTACGTGATTTACCTAAGTTATGTAAAGTTATATTCAACATTATCTCTCTTTTACAAATCAAGAAAACAGGGTATCGTTAACTTTCCTAAGTGATATATTTAGGGGAAAAATGAATTTAGCAAAGTGGGGTCTTTTGTGTCCTTTTACGGATAGTAAAATAGCATCTAGGAGAATGGGAGGTTGAAGGGAACTGTCAAAGATTTGGGGCCAACTGAGACCAGTTAGTGGCCATGACCATGAGGGGACCTTAGGTGCTGCTTGCTCTCCCCAGCCAGGTTCAGCTATGTGGGTGCAGATTCAGACTTGGAGGTGAGATGAAAATAATAAGAGGGAAGTGATGGAGCCAAGACAGGGCAAGGGCCTTGAGCACACACAAGGAAGAGATTCTAGCAGCTGACAGCCTCATTACAGCTGGCGGGTCAGTCAGTGAGAGCATGAGATGTGGTGGACCATGGGCAGAGAAGCTGGGAAGGATGCACTGGTGGTCTCAGCACAGGGAGAGTGCCAGAGGGAGTGAACAGTGGAGTGGAACGTGATGCATGCCATTTCTGTTACGGAAAGGGTGTCGCTATTTGACAGGACAGCTCTGGGATATGACCATGGGAATGAAAGACTGGGTAGATGACAGGATCACTGGCAGGAAACTGAGAGGTCAGTATTTTGGAAATATTATTTACAAAGATATTGATATCACCAAGGACAGGAAAGTGTTAGAGAAAGTGGCAATGATTCAGAAAGTGAAATCTCTAAACAAAATGTGTTTTTCATGTTGGATTTATTGGGCTACATAAAATATATAGTTGAAATTAATTTCACCTGGTTCTTTTCACTTATTTTAATAGGGCTACTAGAAAATTTAGCTGAGCAAGGTGGTTCACACCTGTAATCCCAGCACTTTGGGAGGCCAAGGTGAGTGGATTGCTTGAATGAATTGGAGTTTGGGAATGAAAGTAAAAGAATCAAGGCTGGGCCGGGCGCAGTGGCTCATGCCTGTAATCCCAGCACTTTGGGAGGCCGAGGCAGGCAGATCACCTGAGGTTAGGAATTTGAGGCCAGCCTGGCCAACATGATGAAACTCCATCTTTACTAAAAATACACAAATTAACCAGGCATGGTGGCACTTGCCTGTAATCCCAGGTACTCGGGAGGCTGAGGCAGGAGAATTGCTTGAATCCAGGAGGAGTAGGTTGCCGTGAGCCAAGATCACGCCACTGCACTCCAGACTGGGTGACAGAGCAAGACTGTCTCAAAAAAAAAAAAAAAAAAAAAGAATCAAAGGTGACTAAAATTTGACCTGAGCAACTGGAAGAATGGAGCTGCCTGTTATGCAGAAGACCGCAAGTAGAACGTTTGAGAGGAAGGGGTTGCACATGAGTTCATACTGGGATATGTTAAGTCTGAAAGACTTGCTAGACCACCTGCCAGATTTTGAGCAGGCAGTTGTCTAATAGGGGTCTGCAGCTAACGGGAGAGATGAGGCTGCAGGTATAAATCTGAGGGTCTATACCACATAGATGGTATTTAAAGCTATGCAACTTGACTTCCGAATTTAAAAGAATTATATATCAATCCACAGTCATCTCCCTGTTGCTTGCTGAATAACAATGGTATAACTAACTCCCAATTCATTCTTAAGGGTGCATTTTTTTGCAGATGTGTATTCCTATAGACATTTGGCTCAATCTAATATTATAGTCAGTGCATATGTCCTAGACAAATACTAGCTGACAGAGTGTAAGAATTCAGAAGCCAGACTGGGGTTTCTACATTTCATAATGTAGAAATCCTATAGATGCTCACCAAGAGCTTTCTACCCTCTGCTCACAAGATGCTCTTGCCTCATTGCAGACATTTCCCCACATACCTAGAATTTTGTTTACAATGAACAAAATGTTGGGTAAGAGTCTCTTGAGCTGAAACAGTTACACCCCCGCAGCTGAGGAAAGCTGTTCCCTCTGCATTAGGCCAATGGGTGAGCAAGCAATTCTCCCATCTAGACCCACAGCATAGAGAACCCTGTACAGAAATTACCCAACAACATACACTGAAAAAATAAAAAGGGGGTGGGGAGAAATTGCGTCAGATGAATCCTTCTTCCCCTTTGTAGTTCCTTGTTTAGCTAAGAAAATGCAAATAAACTCTTCATTATTACCTTTTAACCCTGGAGTGGTTCTGCATTCCACTTCCCTCAGGAAGCCCACACCTCCTGATACAACCCACACCATGGTTGCTTTCCCCTCCTGGATGTCACAGAGAAGGCATTTAAAAATGGCTCCCGGCCGGCATGGTGGCTCACGCTCAGCACATTGGGAGGCCTAGACGGGAAGATTGGTTGAGGGTAGCAGTTCAAGATAAGCCTGAGCAACACAGGGAGACCCCGTCCCTATCTTTTTTTTAATGTTAAAAAAATTAATATAATTAAATAAAAATGGTTCCCAAGTCAAAGAGAATAAAGAACCACAGAAGTCAGGTATTAGATGGCCATCATTGCATTACTGATTTTACTGATAAGGACATTGAAACCCAGAGAATTGAACTAACTTGCTCAAGCTCAAAACTGGTTAGGAGCAGATTCAGAACCAGTGCCCTGGCGCTCCCCTACCTCTTTTTTTTTTTTTTTTTTTTTTT
>NW_016803344.1:2989087-3035282 GCF_001698545.2 Rhinopithecus bieti | reverse complement strand
CCCCCGGCCCCCCCCCCCCTTTTTTTTTTTTTTTTTTTTTTTTGGCTTTCTCTTTTATCTTTTTGTTATGGAAAATTTCAAACACATACAAAGGTAGGCAGAATATATACTCATCACTCAGCTACAATGATAACAATTACCAACAAGTTGCCAGAATCGTTTTATCTGTCCTCTTGTATTTGTACCGGATTGTTTTAAAGCAAATCCAAGATATTTGAACTTCTGTTAAATGGGATGGAAACAAATAAAAGACAAAACATTTTTTTTAAATCCAAGATACTATCATTTCTCTCGTAAATACTTTAGCATGCTTCTCTGACTAAGAAAATTTTAAAAAGAAAAACACATGCCACAAAACACTCAATAAAGCTGACACTCAACAAAGCTAACAACAATCCCTTTGATATCACCTATCTGCCTATATATATATATCTGCCTATATATATCTCTCTCTGCGCGCGCGCACACACACACACACACACACACACACACACACACATATATATATATATTTGAGACGGAGTCTCACTGTGTTGCTCAGGCTGGAGTGCCATGGTGTGATCTTGGCTAACTGCAACCTCTGCCTCCCAGGTTCAAGTGATTCTCCTGCTTCAGCCTCCCGGGTTCAAGCAATACTCCTGCCTCAGCCTCCCAAGTAACTGGGACTACAGGCGTACGCCACCATGCCCGGCTAATTTTTTGTATTTTTGGTAGAGATGGAGTTTCACTCTGTTAGCCAGGATGCATATTTATTTATCTGATTATCTCAAGGGTATCTTTTTATAACTGGCTTATTTGAATCAGGATTAGAAAGGTTCATACATTGCATTTGGTTATTATTATCTCTTAAGTCTCTTTTGTTCCATAGCAATCTTACATCTCTTTTTGTTTTAATGCCATTGGTTTTTTTTGGAGAGGATGAATCAATTGGCTTCTAGAATGTTCCGTGTTCTGAGTTTGGGTTTTTGCTCCCTATGGTGTCATCTGCATCCTGTAGTACTCTGTCCCATGTATTCCCTGTACATTGGAAAGTCAGGTCTAAAGGCTTGTTCGGATTCAGCTTTTTAGGGAAGAAGACTTGATAAGAGATACTGTGCTTTTGCTATGGCTACCCATCTGGAGGGCTCCTTGCTACGTCTGGTGATGCTAACGTAATGCTCAGTAGGTTCAGGTGATGTGAGCCTGATCTCTTCATCATAAAGTTCCCTGTAAACCTTTCACATCGTGGTTCTAGCATCTCCTGATGATCATTATCTACATTCACTGTTTCATTCGTGCCTGCAAGATGATTTTTTAAAAAATTCTATCATTCCTTTTGCTTCTCTTAATTAGAATTCTTCTACAAAGGAAAACTTTTCCTTATCACCGACTTGGTGTTTTTGAAATACAGCTGATGCTGGGCACAGTGGCTCATGCCTGTAATCCCAGGACTTTGGGATGTCAAGATGGGTGGATTGCTTTGAGCCTAGGAGTTCGAGATCAGCCTGGGCAACATGTCAAAACCCCATCTCTACAAAAAAATACGAAAGGTAGCCAGGCCTGGTGGCGCATGCCTGTAGTCCCAGTCAGTCAGGAGGCTGCAGTGGGAGGATCAGCTGAGCCTGTGAAGTCGAGGCTGCAGTGAGCCATGATTGCACCACTGCACTCCAGGTTGGTCAACAGAGTGAGCCCCTGAAGAAAGGAAAGAAAGGGAAACAAGATGAAAGATGAAAGAGGGGAAGGGAAGGGAGAAGGAAGGAAGGAAGGAAAAAAAGGAAGGAAGGGAGGGAGAGAGAGAGGAAAGAAGCAAGGGAGCTAATATAGAAAGGTGGGATAAATGCTTGATTCTGTCCCTTTATTTCTCAATTGTCAAAGAACTGGCCTATTTCCTGGAAAATTCTAGTGGTGACAAATGCAGGGGTTCTTGTTTCTGTTTCATTTTGTAATTTGGTCATTATGATATGTTTCAGTCTATTGTAAACATCTGTTTTGGTGCTAAAACTTGTCCCATTTTAGGTGAGTCAGTTCTGGGTTCCTTTGACTTCATCCATTAGTGTTTGATACCTTCCTTGCTTTCAACCTGATAAGCGGTCCAGTGCTCACCTCATTCATGCCCTACCCTAGACCTGTGAAAATCTATTTTCCTGCTGGTCCGGAGTGACTCATGTGCCATTCCACAGCCTCCCTATTCCTTGGACTTATTTGGGTCACTTTTGCTGGCTAAGAGCTGTGGTCATTAGAAGTTGGTTTTATTTGGCCGGGCACAGTGACTCACACCTGTAATTCCAGCACTTTGGGAGGCCAAGGCAGGTGGATCACGAGGTCAGAAGTTTGAGATCAGCCTGGCCAACATGATGAAACCTTGTCTCTACCAAAAAATACAAAAATTAGCCGGGCATGGTGGCATGCATCTATAATCCCAGCTACTCGGGAGGCTGAGGCAGGAGAACTGCTTGAACCCTAGAGGCGGAGGTTGCAGTAAGCCAAGATTGCACCATTGCACTCCAGCCTGGGCAACAAGAGCAAGAGCAAGACTCCATTAAAAAAAAAAAAAAGTTGGTTTTATTGGCCGAGCACGGTGGCGCACACCTATAATTCTAGCACTTTGGGAGGCTGAGGCAGGTGTATTGCTTGAGTCTAGGAATTTGAGACCAGCCAGGGCAATGTGGCAAAACCCCATCTCTACAAAAAATATGAAAACTAGCCAGGCATGGTGGCATGTGCCTGTAGTCCCAGCTACTCATGAGTTTGAGGTGGTAGGACTGCTTGAGTCCAGGAGGTCGAGGCTGCAGTGAGCCGTCATTATGCCACTACACTCCAGTCTGGGTGACAAAGTGAGACCTGGTTTCTGGAAAAAAAAAAAAAAAAAAGACAAACCCCAACTCCCCTGCAGTCTCTTCAGTGCTCTGGGGCAGGAACATAACTGGCTTGGCAAAGACAGGCTGTGGTTCAGGGAAGGACACTCAGAAACTAGGTGGTCAGAATCCTGAGTGGGGTGCAGGGATGGAAGGGGAGAGAGCTTTTGTTTGTAAGAGTTTGATCAAACTGTAACACTGATCATTCTTGGCACCAGCTACATCTTCATCTGCATAGAGGGAATCAGGCTGAGTGAATAGGTTAGTTTGGCTCAAGGAAGAAACTGGTCTGGGTAATGTAAGGATGAGAGTAATTCAAGGCTATTATAATTCAAGGCTATTGTTCCTGTTTTTTTTTTTTTTTTTTTTTTTTTTTTTGCGGGGACGGGGATGGAGCTTCACTCTTATTGCCCAGGCTGGAGTGTAGTGGTGAGATCTTGGCTCACTGCAACCTCTGCCTCTCAGGTTCAAGCAGTTCTCCTGCCTCAGCCTTCCAAGTAGCTGGGGTAGCCTGCCACCATGCCTGGCTAATTTTCTTTATATATTTAGTAGAGATGGAGTTTCGCCATGTTGGCCAGGCTGGTCTTGAACTCCTGACCTCAAGTGATCCACTCGCCTCAGCCTCCCAAAGTGCTGGGATTACAGGTGTGAGCCACCGTGCCCAGCCTAAGGCTATTGTTCTTAGGGGTAAAGAAGGGGACCTCCCCTTTCTCTTGGGGTGTGCTGGCCCCAGGTATGGACCTGGCACCAGCAGAAACAGTGATTGGGGTTTGAGCAGCAACACGGCCTCATGCTTACTCCTGGGGTTCTCTATGGCAGGGTATCACCAGGGGTTCAAGAGAGTTTCCTAAGTATCGGTATCATACACTTCCAACCACTAAGTGACACAACGATGACCTCTAAAGACCAACCACCCATCTAGCATCAGGCTAGGTGCTATATACCGATCTCTAACCCACACCATAACTCTGCCAATTTGAGACTATTACTTCATTTTCCAGAAAAAGAGACTTAGGCCAGGCATGGTGGCTCATGCCAGTAATCCCAGCACTTTGGGAGGCTAAGGCAGGAGGATCACTTGAGCCCAGGAGTTCCAGACCAGACTGGGTAACATGGCAAAACTCCATCACTACAAAAATTTTTCTAAAATTAGCTGGGCATGGTGGCATGCACCTGCAGTTGCAGCTACTTGGGAGGCTGAGGCAGGAGGATGGCTTGAGCCCTGGGCGTCAAGGCTGCAGTGAACTGTGATCATGCCACTGCAGTCCAGCCTGGGTGACAGAGTGAGATCCTAACTCAGAGAGAGAGAGAGAGGGAGATTGAGAGACTGACGCTCAAACCGATAGATTCACACAGGTGGAGGCAGGATTCCAATGTATTGCATGCTGCAGCCGTTGATCTTCATGAGGGGGTAACCACGTGCTCACCACTGAGCCTCCAGTGCCTAGCCATGACTTGGTGAAATTCTGTCTAGTAGGTATCTCTGCATTATGTAAAATCATGAGCAATTCCTGTACCCCAAATAGTGCCCCACAGGGAAACTGGGAACTCAACAATACATGGGCATAGAAGAGTGCTATAGCACTTCTCTGCCCATACTTGACCTCGTCCAGGACAGGATTCACTGTGAAAGTCATTGCAAAGGAGTCATAGCTTCTGCATTTTTGGCATCAATAGTCATTGGCTTCCTTATTTCCTAATGTTTCCCAAACTTAAAAAAAAAATAGTTAGTTACAAGAGGTATAAACATTTTGGGGACTCCTCTTTGAACCAAAGTCATCTCACTAAGACTCTACCAATGTGCTAGTGGAGTTGTTAGTCCAGACTCCACACACTTCAGTGACAACCATGAAATGCTTTCAGAGGGAAAGATGGGTGGCACACACCTGTAGTCCTAGCTAGGCGTGGTGGCATGCCCTGTAGTCCCAGATACTTGTGGGGCTGAGGTGGGAGGACTGTCCAACACATGGACATTGGGGAATCTTCCAGGACCCACCTACCAATTCCCAGAAGAAACCAGCTGGGAATTTGTGTGCCATGTGCATCTCTGGGATATTTCCTAAGAGAACAGAGGCTGAGGCAAGGTGCACAAATTCTGTATCTCTGGCAGAGTCCTCCACATGAAACTGCCTTTGCAAAATTAGACAGTCAGAGAAATCTGACATAGCTGACTTCATCTTTCCTCTAACCTCCAAGCTGTTCTTGGTCATCTCTGGGCATAAGCCACACTAACTTTGGGAGACATTTAGTTTATAGTTTAACCTTAGCCTACCATAGCCCTTCCCGAAACTAAATCACCTTTGTAAAACTAATGAAAGTCTGCAAGGTTAGGAGAATGAGAAGGGCCTGAATGCTGCTAAGATGTAGGCATAAAGGATAAACAGCCATTGTTCCAGAGGTCACAAGATTTGCAACTTCCCCAATTTCTCTTGTATACAACATCACTATTGTAGAACCTAAGATTGGTCTTTTGAGACTTCTGCATTTCTGACAATTGGCTAACTCCATCCAGACTCATGACTAATGACTAACCAGTCCTCTGACACCCTCACCCAGAGGCAAACCATTTTCCATGCCCCTGTGATGGCATCCCCAACCAATCAGTAGCATTCCCTGGTCCCTTGCCCATTCCCTAGTTCACTGCCCACCAAATTATCCTTGAAAACCCCTAAACTCAAAGCCTTCAGGGAGATCAGTTTGAGTAATAACTACATCTCCTGTGTGGTGGTAGGTCTTGCATCAATTAAACTCTTCACTGCAATGCTGTGGTCTCAGTGAATTGATTTTGTCTGTGTAGTGGGGAGGACGAACCCATCAGGCAATTACAAAAACATACTGGGAGTCTGGGCACCTCTGCCTCTGCTATCCACATGGCCACTTCCTTCTAACATCAAGCCTGGGACATCTTCATCACGCTCATTCCTCAAATCTTGGCCCTTTCCTCAAAACAACCTTGCTGAAAGTCAATGGAGACAGACTCTCACTCCTGTCTCAACTAGAGACACTTGTTGACACAAGAAATTGTGCTTCTAAAGATCACTTATAAAGTTGGTTCCTAGAAATGTGGAGACTATTTACCCATTGGTTTTTTTTGTTTTGTTTTCTTTTTTTTTCCTGAGATGGAGTCTCACTCTATTGCTCAGGATGGAGTGCAGTGGCATGATCTTGGCTCATTACAAACTCTGCCTCCCAGGTTCAAGAGACTCTCCTGCCTTAGCATCCCGAGTAACTGGGATTACAGGCGTGTGTCACCACACCCAGCTAATTTTGTATTTTAGTACAGACAGGGTTTCACCATGTTGACCAGGCTAGTCTCAAACTCCTGACCTCAAGTGATCCACCCACCTCGGCCTCCCGAAGTGCTGGGATTACAGGTGTGAGCCACCGCACCCAGCCTACATCATGCTTTTAATTTGCATTTCCTTAATGGCTAGTGATGTTGAATATCTTATGTGTTTATTGATATATCATCTTCAATGTGATGTATCCTCCTACCTTTTGCTCATTTTTAAACTGAATTTTCTTTTTTTGTTGTTGTTGTTTTATGACAAGGTCTTGCTCTGCCACCCAGGCTGGAGTGCAGTGGCACAATCACAGCTCACTACAGCCTTAACTCCTGGGCTCAAGTGATCCTCCCACTTCAGCCTCAGCAGTAGTTGGAACCACGGGCATCACTGCACCTGGCTATTAATGTCAAATTTTCAGAGTTCTTTGTCAGACATTTGTTTTGCAAATATTGTATCCCACTTTGTAAACTTGTCTTGTTTAGAGACAGGGTATTGCTCTGTTGCCCAGACTGGAGTGCATGGGCACAATCTCAGCTCATTGTAGCCTCAGCCTCCAGGGCTCAAATGATCCTCCCACCTCAGCCTCCAGAGTAGCTGGGACTACAGGCGTGTGCCATCACACCTAGCTAATTTTTGTATTTTTTTTGTAGAGATGAAATTTCACCCTGTTGCCCAGACTGGTCTTGAACTCCTGGACTCAAACAATCTGCCCACCTCAGCCTCCCAAAGTGCTGGGATTACAGGCATGAGCCACTGTGTCTGGCCCTTTTTGTCCTTTTAACAGGTCTTTCCTGGAGCAACAGTTTTACATTTTTACAAAGTCCAGTTTATTGATCTTTTAATTTTATGAATGGTACTTTTGGTGTCATGTCTGAGAATTCTTTACCAAGCCCTGGGTCCTGAAGATATTCTCCTGTGTTATTTTCTCTTGTTTTTGAGGACAGGGTCTTGCTCTGTTACCCAGGCTGGAGTGCAGTGGCACAATCAAGGCTCACTGCAGCCTTGAGCACCTGGGTTCAAGCAATCCTCCTGCCTCAGCCTCCAGAGTAGCTGGGACCACAGGTGTACGCCACCACATTCGGCTAATTTTTAAAATTTTTGTAGCGATGGGATCTTGCTGTGTTGCTCAGGGTGGTCTTCATCTCAAAGTTCTGGGGATTAGAAGTGTCAGCCACCAAACCCAGCCTGTTATCTGCTAAGATTTGGGGTTTTATATTTTAATCTATGATTCATTTTGAGTTACTTCTTGTATAGGGTGTAAAATTTAGGCCGTTTGCCCTCATGGCATTGGATGTCCCATTGCTCCAGCATACTTTTTTTTTTTTTTTTTTTGAGACTGGGTCTCGGTCTGTCGTCCAGGCTGGAGTGCAGTGGCACAATCTTGGCTCACTACCTCCGCCTCCCAGGTTCAAGCGATTTTTGTGCCTCAGTCTCCTGAGTAGCTAGGACTACAGGCGCATGCCACCACACTCGGCTAACTTTTGTATTTAGTAGAGATGGGATTTCACTATGCTGGCCAGGCTGGTCTCGAACTCCTGACCTCAAGTGATCCACCCACCTTGGCCTCTCAAAGTACTAGGATTACAGGCGTGAGCCACCAGGCCTGGCCGCTCCAGCATAATTTCTTGAAAGAAAAGACCATCCTTCATTGAATTGCCTTTGCATGTTTGTCAAAAAGCAGTTGACTGTCTTGTGTGGATTTTCCTATTCTGGGCCACTGATCTATATATCTATCCTTCCGCCAGTACCGAAGTTTTGATTCCTATAGTTACATAAGTTTTAAAATCAGGTAGAGTGATTCCTCCCACTTGCTTCTTGTTCAAAACTGTTTTTAGCTATTCTAGTTCTTTTGCCTCTCCAAATAAATTTCAGTTTTTCCACCCAGGCTGGAGTGCAGTTGCGTGATCTCAGCTCACTGCAACCTCCACCTCCCAGATGCAAGTGATTCTCCTGCCTCAACCTCCTGAGTAGCTGGGATTACAGATGCCCATCACCACGCCCGACTAATTTTGTATTTTTAGTAGAGACGGGGTTTCACCATGTTGGCCAGGCTGGTCTCGAACTCCTGACCTCAGCTGATCTGCCTCCCAAAGTGCTGGGATTATGGGTGTGAGCCACTGCGCCCAACCCCTGCTATATTCTTAATATAGCAAATTAGTCCAACACTGATCAGACTCTCAAGCGTACTCTTCTGGCATTTGATAAAGTATCAAGTTATTTAAGAACATTTGGACAAATTTTTAAAAATTGAAGAAAACAATTGAGCAACTACTCTATCACACACAACATAAAGCTATACTAGTCGCATGGATGACTCCCAGGTACCACACACTGAGACAGAACTTGGGAGGAGGTGGGATGGCAGCAGGTTTGGTAGAAGGAAGAAGGAAGTGCTTTGTTGAGATACATCAAGTGTGAGATGCTTATTAGACCTTAAACTGGAGATGGGGAAACAGTGGGATGTATGAATCTAGAACTTATGGAAGAGGTCTGGTCTCTTCCATAAGAGAGATACATTTAAAACTGTGGGATGCCACTGAACTTTTGCTGAGCTTTTATTGCTTTCTTCCTGTTCAATAGTTTGGCTTTGCAAGTAAGCTTCAGAAGTTCACCCATCCTATCCACATTTCTGTTTTCATGTTTAGGTAAATTTAGTAGAGGACTAAATAAACTCCAGTATTCCTCTTATTATTCCTATACTATTATTACTTTCCTCATTACTTTTGAACACTTGCCTTTCGTGTCATTTCACTTCTTAAAAATCATTTAACTTTGATCTCCTATATGATGCTAAGCTTCTCTCTGGCATTGATAATATATTCTCCATTGTCCAAATGGCTCCTTCATTCCCCCTGAACACACCACACGTATGACCCTGGCGTCTGACTTTATGCAGACTGCGACCCAAACTGGTTTCACAACTCCCTTGACCTGTACCTCTATCTGTAAGAGCTTAAGAGCTCTATGAAGTCTCCAACTGTTTCAGCCCATCATCTCCCCTCCTCATCTCCACACACATTTATATGGTAGTCTTCATCATATGGTCTCTTGCATTTTAAAAACCTCAAACCTTCTCAAATTGTACAAGCCCACTAAGATCATATTGGAATGAGTTTCCAATCATGAATGCCAAAATCATGCAGTATTTCTAATACAAATACTTTGCTTTCTACCCCAAAAATACACAATCCAAAACTAAAATGCAAAGGCATAAATCAATTGCATCCAAATCTAAATTAACAGGACTCCATTATCAACTTAGAGTACCAAGCCAGTAATAATGTGAAAGGCAGAATTTAGTCAGAGGCATAGAGAGTGAGCCTAGGTAGAAAAGGCAGAGTGTCCACCAGGACTAATGAGGTGATCTGCCCCCAGGCCACACAATTCCTATCCAAGGCAGCGCCTTTTTCACTACCAGTCCACCAACTGCAGGATTTAGGTATGCTGTCCCAGGAAGAGGCAACCAGGCCTGGGGGAAAAACTGGACCTGATTCTTCCACTTAAATGGAATAACTATCCCTGTATTTCTCCTCAGTCTGCATGGAGCAAAAAATTGGTTTTAGCATAATCCATCAAATACATGACTCCAAGCAACCAGGACAGAGAACTCCACGTGTAAACATACAAACACATGCAAACACACACACGCACATGTGAGCGCACACATACTCCAGACATTATGGCCAAGCATGCCATACAAAACTGTATGTTTATCATGAAACAATCTGAGTTAGGAAACTAGGATTGTTGCCACCACCATTTATTTATCTAGTTCATAACTAAGAACACTATAGCAGTGCTGGAGATGCAAAGACGTCCCTGCCCTTAAGGGGCTTACAATCTTACTGGAGAATATAACAGGCACATAAGAAGCTGGACTACAAGGAAGCATGAGCTAACAAATGCCAGACTTTGGAAGGCAGCATAGTTTGAGAACATGGGATTCAGAGTCACAAAACCCACATCCTAGTCCCAACCCAGTACATCAGTGAACCTCTCTGGGTTTTTTCCCAGCTACAACATTAAATACTTAAGACTGAGAGGCTGTCTGCATGTTTCCATGGTGATTCAGCTCAAAAGCTGAGATGAGCTTTATGGAGTAGGTGGCACCTGAGCGGGACACTGAAGGAAGGCAAAGGAGGTGTTTCAGACAAGGAAAGCAGTACTGAGGTAGCTGTAAGCTTGGAGTTTGGAGGGGAGATGACAGACAAGTGTCACAAGGAGTAATGGCAGAGAGGTGGGTGGGTGGCAGGAAGTACCACCACACTTCCCACACAGGGCTGAGCGGCGTGCCTCACATTTACATCTGATTATTTACAGTACATAATTCCAGAGAGTAGAAAATACCAGAGGACAATGGCGGCATTTTATCAAACATTTCACTTGATTTCCATAAAGTATAAAATAATTTAACATTATACCTCTACATTTCAAAATTCACATCAATAAACCATCCTGTCAAAATGTAAACCAATTCAAAGTTTACATTCTTAGTAAACATAACTAAATCTCTTAATTCAAAAAGACATTTGATACAAATTATATTACTCCAATAATTCCAACATTCATTTTCCACCATGTTCCAAGCACTATGAAAATAAAAATGACTATGACAAGGTCCCTGCCCTTGAAGAGCCCGCAACCTGGCAGATGAGCAAAGATCAACTCTGCCTACCCAGAATTACTGTGATACACAGCCTGATCAAGGCACGAGCCATGGAGCACAAAGATGGATTCATCCTTTCTGGAGTTTCCACAAGGGCTCAGGAGAAAGATCTTGGGCACAAGAAGAAATGAGTTTGGCAGAGAGAAAGTGACTATGGGAGGAGGGGGCTCCCAGGCAGCAGACACACGGGCACAGCGAGGAAGTCCAGGGCCAATGACAGGGACAGTGTGGCTGAAGCAGGGTGTAAAAGGCAACAGCTAGTGATATGAAGGCCCGGACTTAGTCCTGTGAAAATAAGGAGCCATTGCTTGTCATGTTTTAATCATCAGCTAACACTGGTTCATAAGGTCAGGAACAGATAGGACAGAAAGTGAGCAGGAAGGTTCTGTCTGTATTGTAGACAGTGACTGTCTGCTCTCCCCAGCAATTAAACTGCTCAGAAGCCACACTCCCCATGACCTCCTTCCTTCATCCTTTTTTCTGTCTCCTTTTTCTCTTTATGATCTGCTTCCCCTCTGTCCTCGAGTCTTCAAAATGGAGCCAGCATTGGGAAGGCAAAGGAGCAGGACTAGAAACAAACACATATGACTAATCGAGTTACTATAAAGAAATGGTAACTGTATTGGACAAAGGTCTGCAGATGAAGGAAACTAATTCTTTTTCAGGAGTTTTCCAAAAGTGCCCAATTCACACCAAAATGTTGGAAAATCTCATACAATGTGGGAAAGGTATACAGAACCCTTGCAAAAGACTCCATTTCCTAAACTATTTTCCATTAATATCAATGTTACAAATGCAATACCATAGGATTTCAGAGCCTAACTTCACAGAAATACGATCTGACCAAAATTGCATTGCTTAGCTTAAAAAATAATACACAATGTGTAATTTCAAGTCTTAGGTTCTCAGCTCCTACCAAAATATGTCAATATATGAATAAACTGCCTCATGAAAAACATGCAGTAAAAGGTAGATGCAAATAAGCCATCCCTTTGGGGTAGACACTATATTAAAATTTCTTGTCATATTATAAAACCATTCTACAAAAGTAACACCTTCTTGAAATTTCATTTTGTAATGAAGAAAATAAATCTGTATCATTTTATTTAACATTCATTCTTTAAGTTACAGTTAACACAACCTGCTTCTAATCCAAGAAATCCTAGTATAATCTGAAACACATGCATATACATTTAGTAAGACCTTCGACATTTCTAAATAAATTACATGCATGATATACAATAAAGAATACTAATATGAGAATTCAGGACATTTATTTTTCTGCATTGAAATTTAACTACTGTACAACACACACATATACAAAACAAACCCGCAAAGCAACAGTGTGTAATAGGTAGCTACAGACACACAAAATAAGCCTATTTAAAATACCTAACAGCCTTTTTTTTTTTTAGGCAACAAAATACGTCCAGTCCTTGACATCTTCTCATACTCACCTAGCACCACAGATGCAAGGACCTAACAGTAAACATGTACAATCTCATGCTTAACACCTAAAGCATGCACTGAATTGAATTTGTATGTTGTGATCTATTCTACTAAGTATGCAATACATACTTTTACTTACTAATATTTTACACATTAAATTACCCTGCAGCATTTTGAAATTTTAACATTGATGTAAAACAACTTTTGAAAGATTTATGAAACAAGTTTCAAGGTTTAACTTCAGGCTGGTTTGGTTAAGTGGAAAATGGCAGCAGCCTCAAGGTTCATACTAAATGAAAATGGTGTTGTGTGCATGTCAACCCATGTAAAAAATACCTATATACAAGATGGCACAAAAATTTGTGCAGTTGGAATCACCAGTGCAAATGCATGCATTTGAGGTACTTATTTTTTCCATGGTCAGGTATAATTATGCATAGTCATTTTCCTTAAGTGCTAAAGATTTCAGACCTGATCAAATGAAAAGCTGTAAGTGTAAATATGAGCTATTTATATAATTTCAAAGTGCTACGCTTTTAATGAACATTTGCTTAACATTATAGATTTATATATTTAGTTTAAAATATTTATATTACCAACCAATAAATTTTCTCACTATAAAGAGACTGACTGGCAATTATACCTGGCCAAGTAATTTAAAGAGCATACTTGCAAGAACTGTAGTGAAAGAGTTAAATACTTCATTATTGCTTCATTGAACTGAGAAGCCCAAAAGGCATAGATCAACAATGCTCAGTGATGAAAAATGAATACCCAGAACAGCGGTGCATGCCCCCAAAATGACCTCTGTGCAATAAAAACTAAGCATTCTCCACGTTATCAATGCCGTTGGCATCCACATGGATATCAGGCTCCCCACACAAAGATGAGGGGACAAAGCGGCTAACAGTGGGACACAAACAGCTCTTAAGCTCTGGCAATTCTTGCTTCAGGCGTTCCAATTGCTCCACTTGGAATATATTTGGTTGTTCAGGCATCCAATCATATATCCTATGATGAAACAAATACAAAATACATAAAATACTGTAATTTTATGGTTTACCTAAGACCTGCTTGACTCAACCTTTTCATAAGATTTACAGAATGCCTGGAACATCCACATCAGAGTTTTTGTTTTGTCTTAAAGATGAAAGTATCCATTCTATTTTTTAAAATTTCTCTTCTTCCCAGTCTTTCCAATAATCCAGAATAGCAGCACTGCCCTTTTGTACCCCGGATGCAATGGAGCTCAACATAAAGCAACTGAATCAGAAAATGAAACGTCTAATTTACTTGTGATCTAGCTTAAAGTATTTGCTCTCCAACTCGCTTTTTTTGTTTTTAAACAAATGGAAATCTATAAAAAACTGACTGTTCTGACTTCAAAGTCACTAAAGATCAAGATAAGAAGACTGCTCACCAGCGTGGGAACTGCTCTAAAGCTGCTCCGTAATGCCAGATGCATCCAGAGTGGAGAACTCCAAAAGAGCCTCCGGTGATCTGACACTGGCACTGCCCATCAGCAGAGAAAGGACGGCCTCCTGTGCCTGAATGTGACAGCCAGGTCACTATGTAAGCCAGCCAACTATGTAGTATCAGAGAATCTTTATGACATCACAGTAGGAAAGAATTATTTAAACATGATAAAAAAAATATGGTGACTCTATTAAATATCTGACTGTATTAAAACAAAGAGTTTCTACTAATTAAAGACGTATCTAAGAGAATAAAAAATGACCTCTGCATCAAGGTATCGAGACAGAACAGAAGCGTCTAGCTTCGTTCTCTCCCTACATTCCATTGAAAATAAAACAAAGAGATTCTTTTTAATAAAATCCGTAAGTATGAGAAAAATCCAAGAGACAAAGCTACAACATTTTGAAAGCTGGAAAACAGATGGATAAATAAGAACTAAAGGTTTGTCAGTGAGATAACTGAAAAGGCTGGCTCACAGGCCAGTGGTAGGAAACACAGAGTGGAGTTAAAAGCAGGAGCAGATCAATCAAAGACGGCGACTGTCAAACCAGAAACCACCCCTACTCCTAATCCCCCTGTGGAAGAGGAGAAAACAGAATCTAATCAGGAGGTTGCTAACCCAGAATACTACATTAAACATCCTCTACAGAACAAATGGGCACTCTGGTTTTTTTAAAAATGATAAAAGCAAAACTTGGCAAGCAAACCTGCCGCTGATCTCTAAGTTTGATCTTGTTGAAGACTTTTGGGCTCTATACAACTATATCTAGTTGTCTAGTAATTTAATGGCTGTCTGTGACTACTCACTTTTTAAAGATGGTATTGAGCCTATGTGGGAAGATAAACAAACGGGGAGGATGATGGCTAATTTACATTGAACAAACAGCAGAGACAAAGGGACCTCGATCACTTTTGGCTAGAGACTCTACTGGGCCTTATTGGAGAATCTTTTAATGACTAGAGTGATGATGTATGTAAAGCTGTTGTTAATGTTAGAGCTAAAGGTGATAAGATAGCAGTATGGACTACTGAATGTGAAAACAGAGAAGCTGTTACACATTTGGGAGGGTATACAAGGAAAGGTTAGGACTTCCTCCAAACATAGTGACTGGTTATCAGTCCCACGCAGACACAGCTACTAAAACAGTTCCACCACTAAAAATAGGTTTGTTGTTTAAGAAGACACCTTCTGAGTATTCTCATAAGAGACCAAGTCAAACAATCGAGATTTTGAAGCTGAATCAAAGCCTCTTCAAAAACTACTAGAGTGGACTGGATTTAAATGTGATTTCCATCCAAATGTTGCTAAGATGTAAGAGAAGTCTCATTCACTGAGGTGGAAGGACTGGAACTCAGGAGGTCAAGGGAGCAGTGAGCTGAGATTGTGCCACTGCACTCCAACCTGGGCAGCGGAGCGAGAGACCCTATCTCAAAAAAAAAAAAAAAAAATCCTTAATGACTTCAGGGAAATAGCATGTTCATTAAATGAGAATAGGATGCTAAACATATGGAAAAAACTACATTCAGAGAAAAAAAGACAGTCATTGGAAATTAAACACACAACAGTAGACATGAAAAACTCAACAGAGGCCAGGCAGGGTGGCTCACTCTGGTAATCCCAGCACTTTGGGAGGACAAGGCAGGCAAATTGCCTGAGCTTAAGAGTTCAAGACCAGCCTGGGCAACATGGCGAAACCCTGTCTCTACTGAAATACAAAAAATTAGCCAGGCATGGTGGTGTGTGCCTGTAGGCCCAGCTACTCGGGAGGCTGAGGCATGAGAATTTGCTTGAACCCAGGAGACAGAGGTTGCAGTGAGCTCAGATCGCATCACTGCACCCCAGCCTGAATGATAGAGACGGTCTCAAAACAACAAAACAAAACAAACAAAAAACAGAAAAGCTCAACAGAATGAGTAGAAAGTAAGACTGAGAAAATCTTTCAAACGAAGCAAAAAAAACAAAAAAACAAACAAAAACCAAAATCTGGTCCAAGAGCTATTTGATTCAAACAAAAAGACTTCTATAAAGGAAAAAAAAAATCCAGAAAATTGAAGGGGACAAGAATCAAAAGAAATATTTTTGAAAAAATTTTCCCATGTTTAAGAACATGTATTGACAGACTAAAAGGGTTACCAAGTGTCCAGCAAAGTGGGCAAAACCAGACCCACAAGAAAACGCATCTCTATAGAATTTCAGAACACTGGTAATAAAAGGAAAACCCTCAAAGCTTCTAAACAGGAAACACAGATTACATGTGAGAACATAATCAAGATGGCTTCACACTCAACAGCAACACTGGAATGGTAAAGATGATGGAGAATGTTTCTAAAATTCTAAAGTATTTCTAACACAGAGTTCTATACACAGCCACGACATTTCTGGACACATAAGACCTCAAAAACATTTACCTCCTGTGTCCACCTTTCTTAAGATGCTGAAAGACGTGTTCCGTAAAACTCATTGAACCAAGAGAGAAAAAGATATGAGCTACAGGAAACAGGAGATCTAACACAGAGAATGGCAGGGCTCAGGATGACAGCTGTGCACAATCAACCAATCAGTACTGGAGCATCCCAGTGGACAGGCAGATGTGTTGAGGGCCATTACTCCAAGAGAGACACTGTCACTGTAGCAGCTATGTTAACCTAAGAACAGAGTGCCCTCATGAGCCTGAACTTTATATTACCTAAATATGGTCTAACCGTGTGCTGATTAAGTTTCCACGTTACCTGCAGGATTAAAATGCTTTGGCCTACTCCTGAGAACTGGTAACAGGCTACAATGAGTGCAGAACCAGGAAATACAGGATAGCCCACTCCTGCTGTACTTCCAATGCCTGACCCACAGGCAGATGTGCTGAGCTAGAGACCTAGCAAGTCACACAATCAGTTCCGAAAGTTAAGACTGGCATTTAAGTGCACACACATAAAGAAGTACATGCATGAACAGGAAGTATGTGAAGGACACCTGGAATTGTTTCAGGTGCACACTTGTAAATATACCTTATCTGTGGACTGGGTTGCCACATAAACTAGGCTGGGTGCAAAAAGGTTGAAAAGTCACTGTACTATCAATAATGTTCACAGCAACACTATAAAATAGCAATGACTTGGCAGCAACCTAAATGTTCCTAAAAAACAGTATAAGTTGTGGTAAAGACAACAATGGAATATTAATATGACCACGAAAAGCAGTAAGGTATAGCTACATGCAACAATATAGGTTAACTTTAAAAACATAATTACAAGTTTTATAAAGTATAATTAAAGCTTGAAACTATATAAAACTACAGCTGGGGCAGGAGAATCACTTGAACCCAGGTTGCAGTTAGTCAAGATAGTGCCAAGATAGTGCCACTGCACTCCAACCTGGGTGACAGAGCAAGACTCTGTCTTAAAAAAATAAAAAGAACAGCCTCTTACTCATCATCATAAGTGCAAATTTCCCAAACAAAATACCAGAAAATGATATGTAGCCGTTTAGTGTTTGACAATTGAAAATACACACACACTCTCTCACCACACCTCTCTCCAATCCATAATGCTTCAAAGGCTCCAAGTCACTCATCATTCAAAACCTTCTATATGATGTCTAAATTTGATAATGGAAAAAATAGCATAAGCAGATTATTTAGAAATAGAGGGAAATGCCAGAAGAGCCAGAAAACAAAGATATGAGGGGACAGGGTCTCAGCCAGAGACAATGGAAGAAACAGGTACAAGAAATTATTTTTATTATAATACTTATCAAACTGTTTGAATTTTAAAACTATATACACATACTTTTTTGAATCAAATTAAAAAAAAAAAAACTTTTTGAGGGTAAAAACCAACTCAACACAACCCACCTTACCCCTCCTCAGACTTTATTAGGAATCCAGTGCCTGGCCACCTCCCTGAAACTCTCAACAGAGTCGTGCCCTGATTTACACTCTTGCCTCTGCCTAGAACACAAATATCAAAGTAAACATAACCACTCCCCAAATTCCAACTCAATTCTTCTTCTTTAAAGCTCCAAGCCAGGAAGAACTTTCTCGAGCACCTGTTATATCATATATCTTCCTGTTCTCCATTACATGTCAACATCTGATTTCAACCAAGTAAAGCCCTTAAGATGAAGGATCTGCCTGAAATTTGTATACTCTACAAAACCATAAATGGTATAACCTCATAATACACTTCCTTGCCGGAAAATATTTGTAATCATTCCTTGTAA
Organism: Rhinopithecus bieti; assembly: GCF_001698545.2. Classification (NCBI taxonomy): domain Eukaryota; kingdom Metazoa; phylum Chordata; class Mammalia; order Primates; family Cercopithecidae; genus Rhinopithecus; species Rhinopithecus bieti. The sequence continues at coordinate 3,017,354 of NW_016803344.1, read as the reverse complement.
CAAAAATACACATATAACCATATACATTCAAAAATTTGCTAAAGCCAGTACTTGTTCCAAATTATTAGTTTAAAAATTTAATTAAATTAGCTGGAAACGTTGAAGAGCGCTATGAGTCACACATGCTATTTCATGCAAAATTAACCAAATAGTTTAAAAGGCAGGTAGGTAGGATTTACTGGGACTACAATTTTAAAACCAAACTAATTGAGACAAAATACTGGAAGGAAAACAAGCTTTATTAAGAAAGTAATACAACTTTATGGGAAGAAGAGTAATATGAACCAAATCCAAGGACAGTATTGTTTAGAGCAGGCCTAGTGAGATTTTATCACTTACTCTTTGTGTAACACTTCTCAAGCACAGGCAATCTTCATTTTACTGCACTTCGTCTTTTTTAAAAAAATTTCTTATAATTTTATTTTATTTTCTATGCGATGGGGTCTCCTCCCAAAGTGCTGGGATTACAGGCATGAACCACCGCGCCCCACATGCGCTTTTCAGATACTGTGTTTCTTACGAATTGAAGCTTTGTGACCACCCTGCACTCTGCAAATCTGTTGGTGCCATTTTCCCAACAGCATATGCTCACTTCATGTCTGTATCACATTTTGATAAATCCCACAATATTTCAAAGTTCCTCATTATGATTCTATCTGATATGGTGATCTGTGATTAGTAATCTTTGATGTCACTATTGTAATTGTTTTGAGGTGCCACAAATCGTACCCATAAATCAGTGTGTTCTGACTGCTCCAATGACCAGCCTCTCCCCTATCTTTCTGCCTCTCATCCGGCCTCCCTATGCCCAGAGACACATCCATATTGAAATCAGGCCAATTAACCTTACAATGGCGTCTAAGAGTTCAGGTGAAAGGAAGAGTCTTAAATCTCTCAATTTAAATCAAAAACTAGAAATAATTAAGATTAGTGAGGAAGGCATGTTAAAAACTAAGATAGGCTGAAAGCTGGGCCTCTTGCACCAAACTGTTAACCAAGTTATGAATGCAAAGGAAAAGTCCTTGAAGGAAATTGAAAGTGCTACTACAGTGAACACAGCAATGAAAAGAAAGCAAAGCAGCCTTATTGCTGATGAGGAGAAAGTTTTAATGGCCTGGACAGAAGATCAAACCAATCAAAACATTCCCTTAAGCCAAAACCTAATTCAAAGGGCTTAACTCTCTTCAGTTCTATCAAGGCTGAGAGAGGTAAAGAAGCTGCAGAAAAAAGTTGGAACCCAACAGTTAAATAACACTGAAAATTGTAGGGCCCTTCAGAATTACGCTAAATCTACTCTGTCTGTGCTCCAGAAATGCAACAAAGTCTGGATGACGACACATCTGTACACAGCATGGTTTACTGAATATTTTAAGCCCACAGTTGAGACCTACAGCTCAGGAAGAAAAAAGATACTTTTCAAAATATTACTGTTCATTGACAATGCACCTGGTCACCCAAGAGCTCTAACAAAGATTGTTGTTTTCATACCTGTTAACACAAAATCCATTCTGCAACCCATGGATCAAGGAGTCACTTTGGCTTTCAAGTATCATTACCTTAGAATACATTTTAAAGACTGTAGCTGCCACAGACAGTGATTCTTCTGAAGGATCTTGGCAAGGTAAACTGAAAACTTTTCATCATTCCAGATACCATTAAGAACATTTCAGATTCATGGGACAAGATCAAAATATCAACACTAACAGGCATTTGGTAGAAGCTGATGCCAATCCTCATACATGACAAAGGGTTTCAAGACTTCAGTGAAGGAAGTCACTGCAGATGTGGTGGAAATAGAAAGAGACCTAGAAATAGAAATGGAACCTAAAGATGCGACTGAATTGCTACAATCTCATGATAAAACTTTAACAGACGAGGAGTTGCTTCTTATGGATGAGGAAAGAAAATGGTTTTCTGAGATAAATCCACTCCCAACAAAGATGCTCTGAACATTGTTTCAATGACAAGATATTTAGAATATTACATAAACTTAGTTAATAAAGCAGCAGCAGGGTTTGAGAAGATGGACTCCAATTTAAAGATGTACTACTGTGGGGCCGGGAGTGGTGGCCACCTGTAATCCCAGCACTTTAGGAGGTAAAGGCAGGCAGATCACCTGAGGTCAGCAATTCGAGAATAGCCTGGCCAATATGGTGAAACCCTGTCTCTACCAAAAACACAAAAATTAGCTGGATATGGTTGTGCATGCCTGTAGTCCCAGCTACTCGGGAGGCGAGGAAGGAGAATCACTTGAACCTAGGAGGTGGAGCTTGCAGTGAGCCGAGACTGTGCCATTGCACTGCAGCCTGGGTGACAGAACAAGACTCCATCTCAAAAAAATAATAATAATAAAATAAAAATAAATCAAAATGTTTTGGCAGGGCACGGTGGCTCACGCCTGTAATTCCAGCACTTTGGGAGTCCAAGGTGGGTGGATCACTTGGGATCAGGAGTTCAAGATCAGCCTGGTCAACATGGTGAAACCCCGTCTCTAGTAAAAATACAAAAATTAGCCAGGCACGGTGGCAGGCGTGTGTCTGTAATCCCAACTACCACAGAGGCTGAGGCAGAAGAATCACTTGAACCCGGGAGGTGGAGGCTGTAGTGAGCTGAGATCATGCCACTGCACTCCAGCCGGGGTGATAGAGTGAGACTCTGTCTCAAAAAAGCAAAAACAAACAAACAAAAAAGATGTTTTATTGTGGGTGAAAAATGCTCTTAAACACCATCAAGTGCAACAGAGAAATATTGTGTAAAAGAAAGAGTCCATTGGTGCAGCAAACTTCATTTCTGTCTTATTTTAAGAAATTGCCACAGCCACCTCAACCTTCAGCAACCACCACCCTAATCAGTCAGCAACCATCGACCTCAAGGCAAGACCCCCCGGCAGCAACACAATTATGATTTGCTGAAGACAGACTGTCAGCATTTCTTAGTAATAACATATTTTAAAATTAAGATACATACTGTGTTTTCTCAGACACAACGCTACTGTACACTTGGTAAACTACAATGTAGTATAAACATAACTTTTGTTTAGACAGAGTCTCACTCTGTCACCCAGACTGGAGTGCAGTGGCACGATCTCGGCTCACTGCAACCTTTGCCTCCTGGGTTCAAGCGATTCTCCTTCCTCCTGCCTCAGCCCCCTGAGTAGCTGGGATTACAGGCGCGCACCACCACCACACCCGGCTAATTTTTGTGTTTTTAGTAGAGACAGGGTTTCACCATGTTGGTCAGGCTGGTCTCAAACTCCGGACCTCATGATCTGCCCGTCTCAGCCTCCCAAAGTGCTGGGATTATAGGCATGAGCCACGGCACCTGGCATAAACATAACATTTATATGCACTGGGAAACCAAAAGATTTGGGACTTGCTTTGCTGTGGTGGTCTGGATCCCAGCCTTCACTATCGCTGAGGTACACCTGTATGAGCAAGTCTGCTAATCCCTCAGCTGAGTAAATGACATCCCTTCTGACCCCAAATGTCTTTATACTAAAGAAACCTTTTTGTCTCTCAGATTAGTGGCTGCCAAGGAAGCTGATGGAAAAAAAAAAAGGTTTGTTCAATAAATTATTTGAATCCCTACTGGGTGCCCCACATTGGGTGCCCCACATTGTTCTAACCTCAATAGCAATGAACAAATCAGGCAAACAGCCTTGCCCTCCTCATGGAGCCTATATTCTCATTTGCATGTGTGCATTAGTACCAAGGAAGATGGAGGAAAGGGGCTAGGGAGAAAAAACAAGTAAAATATAACACAGCATATGTGGTGTGTCAGATGATGATCAATGATATGGAGACAAGTCAGGAAGTACACTGTGAATAGAGGCTGTTATTTGAAATCGGTTATTCAAGGAAGTCCTCACTGAGGCGACATTTAAATTGTTACGGAAGTCTTTCTCCGAAGAATGGGAAAACAGCAGATGGGGGAATTTTGTGGAAGGTCAGAGAGGGAAAGAGGGTTGGAAGGTGGTGGGGTGGCAGATTGGCTCGTATAATGCCCTCAGACTTCAGCTTTTCCTTTAGGTGACACAGAAAACCGTGGGAGAGTTTTAAGCAGCAACATGATCAGACATAGGTCTTAAAAGCTTCCCTCTGGCTGCTGTACTAATAAACAGCCTGACCCTTAAGGGAAGAGGCAGTCACCAGGGGGCAGACTACCTCAACAATCCACACCAAAGATGAGCTGCTTTAGTTGAGTGACAACAGTTAACTTGGTGAGTAGACGATTCAGGATATATTTTGAAGACAGAACGAAAAGATTTTCTATCTGACTGGATTTGGGGTATGAAATAAAGAAGAGAGTCATGGAAGACTAAGAATGTGGTCTGAATTGTCACTTATACTGAAATCAGGAAGACTGTAAGAGGAACAGGTGTCAATACCTGGATATAAAAGTCTACAGAGGTCTAGGGAATGGTCTGAGTTGGAGATACATAAGTTTGGGAACATAAAAGTTATGAAATGCCACAGAATTGGATGAGAGCACTGAAAAAGTTGGTATAGACAGAAAAGAGGTCTAAGGGCTGGAAGTCCACCCTCACCCCCAGGATGATTTAGTATATATATCTGAGTTAGAGCCCAGTCATCTGAATCCTTAACAAACTTCCCAAGTGATTCTGCTATCCTTCAAACTTTGAAAACACCCACAGGCAAATGTTAAGATAATCTCAGGCCGAACTGCAGAATTTTAACTTAACTAAGTTCAATTTTATTTATAATTTCGTAAGATGAAATCTATACTTCTAAATTCCATGAAAATTGTTCATGAAAAACAAATACCTATCATAAATTAGACCATTAACTCCAAGTTCCTTCAATTTCCTTCTGTTTTCAGGATCATTGGTGTCATCACCCCAGCAGAATATGACTAGTCCCTTAGCTTTTGCCTCTTGAATATAGGACGGGTTTCTGAGCAAGTCTTCAGTATGTGCATTTATCCCCTAGAAGAAGAAAAATTAGTTGTGCATGAAAAAGAAACATTAACTGCAAAGCTAAATGCTCACACTCCAAAGTACAGTAGGCAGGAAAAGAAAATGTTTTTTCTTCCAATTACTTTATCTTATTCTTTTTAATGGACACTTCATACATAAATATATTCACAATATATTAATATATACATAATTTATAAACATACATATTGAATGTGCAGTCAAAAAAATTTACTAACGGAATGCTCTATCAAAACAAGTTTACATTCATCTGTAAAATGGGAATAATATTTTTTAAAAGGAATACAGTCTAACCATTTTAGATTATTCATAAAATCTATTCAGAAAGTTAAACGAAAAAATGTACTGTATGCCTATAACAAATTTTGTACTTAATTTGTTTTTCATTCTGAGATCTAATATCCTCGCTTTTAAGTAGAGCCACTTGTTTGCTAAGTTAGTCAAAACGTTAACCATTAAATGTGTAAAGTAATATGAAATCTTTACTACTCCTCTAAAATAAAATAGAAAATTAAAAGATAAAATTCAAACATAACTTACCAGTAGATTTTCGAACTGTGCAAAGCTCATTGCAATGGGGGTTGTCCGAGATCTGAGGTCCATGAGTTCGGGATAAATTTCAGATTTTCCTTGAGTTAAAAATAGTATGGGATATTTGTTCTGCTTTTGCCGAACCCTGAAAAGAAACAATTTAAAAAATACCTTTCAATGGGGAGTAACTGTAATATTCCTTTTTGAAATTTTAGAAAACACTAAAAGTTAAATGAGGTTGGGCGCAGTGGCTCACACCTGTAATCCCAACACTTTGGGAGGCCAAGGTGGGCAGAGCACTTGTGGTCAGGAGTTCAAGACCAGCCTGAACAACATGTTGAAACCCCGTCTCTACTAAAAATACAAAAATTAGCCAAGTATCATGCACAGGCCTGTAATCCCAGCTACTGAGGAGGCTGGGGCACAATATCGCTTGAACCCTGAAGGCAGAGGTTGCAGTGAGCCAAGATCACGCCACTGCACTCCAACCTGGGCAACAGAACAAGATTCTGACTCAAATAAATAGATTTTTTTTTTTTTAAGAAACAAAGAAAAGGAGCATAGTCCCATTGCTCAGATAAAATCACCATTCACATGTGTTGCCTTTCAGGCCAGGTACAGTGCAGTGGCTCATGCCTATAATCCAAACACTTTGGAAAACCAAGGCAGGAAGGTCACTTGAGCCTAAGAGTTTGACACCAGCCTGGGAAACATGAAGAGACCTCATTTCTACAAAAAATATAAAATTAGCCAGTCTTAATGGCATGCACATGCAGTCCAGCTACTCAAGAGGCCAAGGCAGGAGGACTGCTTGCGCCCAAGAGGTCAGGGCTGCAGTGAGTCATCAGCCTCGGTGACAGAGGGAGATCCTATCTCAAAAACAATTTTTTAAAAAATAAAAGATAAATACAAATTTAAAATTTTTCTATACAAGAGCTAAAATATTCTCAGAAATTGTCAGTGATAAATCCCTTGGGAGCTTACAATATGGTAAGAAGTATATGACCTGCCTGTAAAATAAAAGGGTGTGAGGCTCTAGGACCCAGGAGGTGTGGACTTCACAGGAGTAGTAGGCACCCTAGCAAGCAGTCAGTAAAGGACATGAGGACACACAACCTGACATGATTTGAAAGGACAGATCGGGGGAAAGCTGGACAACTACCCCAGCTCCAGACTGGTACCTTAAGTCCTAGACACATTCTGAGAGTATAGGAAAAAACACTGGGTATTACTCACATTGTGCAAATATCTGCATCAAATGAAGAAAACACTATTCTCCTCTTCCCAGAATTTTCTAAAACAGTTTTTAAAATTATATCCAAAAACAGATTCATGTCAAAATATGTTGATAAGTTACCATCCCACATTCCATCCTATGGGAAAGAGAAAGCAAAATAAAAGTCACTGCACACCCTAAACCACAGTGCTAGAAACTCTGTTTTTATTCTGGCAAGCTGTGATAGAAAGAAGCCCTGACAGTATCTAGTCCAACTATTATTTTACAGATGATGAAACCTGAAGAGATTAAGTGATTGGCCCAAGATCACAAAGCTATTTAGTGATGACACAGGTCATAATTCAGATACAGAGACTCTCATACAAAAAGCAAGTAACTATTAACTATATCATCAATACACTTTTGCATTATTAAAGTTAAAATAAAAGCTAAAACTCTAGAATACTGCAGTTTGCTATGATTTTATTTCCATAAATTATAGGACACGTCATCTGCTAACAAATTAATAAAATGTCCCTATTAATTATTACCAGTTTAAAAGTCTCATTCTTTGGGTCTTGGGCATATCAAGTAACCAAAAATTAATTAAAATAATTCCTTAAACATAGCCAAGACACCAAGCCAGCTCTATTGACATTCAAATGTTAAATGTTTTAAGTGTTAGTCACTGAAATAATTCTGGAAGCTCAGAAAACTAAAAATCACATTATTAGGGAAACCTGAGTTGAGCATTCACTACATTAATAAGGACCAGCTTGTCATAAACAGCATGAATTGAGGGCAATTCCAGATTATTCTGACCGAAACAAATTCAAGGGTATTGCTCAATGCCCAATCATGACATCTGAATTAACTACTTTCAACATCCCACACCCTACCCCAAGCCCCTTGACATGCATCCCATCAATTTGCACATACTCTCTCTGATGTATTCAATAGTTAGCTAATTTGTTTTCCACAACTGAAATATAAGTCCCAGGAAGCCAAGGCCTTATTCTCTTTTGTGCACTACTTGTCCCAAGCACTTGGAAAATGCCTGACCCATAGCAGCTTTTTGAGAAACATTTGTTGAACAAAAAAATGACTAAATTTGGAAGTGATTTAAAATACAACTGCAAAAAAATTTTTTTTCTGAGTAATTATTACTAGCTACTGTTAACAACAGAAAACTGCTTAGAAAATTATTTAAAACATGTTATTAGATGAGAAATAAGAAAGTAAAAACTAAATCCAAGAGATGTGACTGTCCACTTTATAAGTATCTCCCCAAAACCATATTGTTCACACAAGACACATGTAAACTGAAATTTCTACAATAATCATCATTAATTTGAAGTACTCACATACTAGCATGAATGTAAGATATGTTTTATTTAAAGGGTCCAAAAGCATTGTGCTTGATGGAGGAAGCCACAATGAGATTTCAGTTTAGCTTATCCATTAAAATACAAAGACAGGAATGAAAGAATTTTTTAGAAAGGGCATAGAGAGTACAGAATGTGCGGCATAGAGAATTACTTACCCTTTGTTGGCAGATCCATTTTATTTCAATGTTAAACCCTACATCTTCTGGCAAAGACTCTAAAACCTAGAGTTTTGTTTTGTCGGTGGTAAATTTTGTTTTTGGTGAGATGGACAGCAGAATAAGAAAACAAAAAAAATAGAATTATTACTAAAAATAAGAATTTATCATTAGTACCAATAAAATGTTTTGTGCATAATGCACAAACATATTTTGCCATACTCAAAGTGACAGCCTGTTAGATGATTACATTAAATAAGGTCAAAAGAAATTAAGCAGCAAAAGCAGGGGTCTCAGGCACTGTCTGCGATAACTGACCAACACCAAGATGGTTCTTAACCTCAAACCCTTTCCGCCATTACTAGTGAACATCCAAAGTGAACTCTAACACAATAGGCGACATCATTAATTCAAGACATTTGTCATGTATTATACATTGCATTTGGGGATGTCAATCTACTTGCTTAAAATCTATGAAAACCATGATTTTAGATTGTTTTGAAGGTGATGATGCTAAACAAATACTGTAACTCCCTGAAAAGATGTATCCCCAAATGAAAAGATTAGGCTGCAGCTCATAAATCAAAAAAGTTATAATTTATATAAATGACAAATGCTATCAGTGTATCTAAACTAAATTATCTAGACACTTTGCCATCAGATTATTTTGGCAGTTGTAACTAGAAAATGATATTGAAAATATGAAACTTGGTTAGTAACCTTCAAAGAACAGACTTGTTCAGTCTTAAACAAACATGAAGGCCAGACATATACATAAATATGCTCAGGGCAAAATGAATTTGACAGAGATTATGTTTTATTATTATTATCATTATTACCATTTTTGAAGCACAGTCTCACTCTGTCACCCAGGATGGAGCAGAGTGGCACAATCTTAGTTCACTGCAACCTCTATCTCTGGGGTTCAAGCAACTCTCCTGCCTCAGCCTCCCGAGTAGCTGGGATTACAGGTGCCTGCCACCATGCCTGGCTAATTTTTTGTATTTTAGTAGATGGGTTTCACCATGTTAACTAGGCCAGTCTGAAACTCCTGACCTCAGGTGATCCACCTGCCTTGGCCTCCTGAAGTGCTGGGATTACAGGTGTGAGCCACTGTGCCCGGCAGACTATTTTAGATACTTCAAAATTTTAGATATCAAAGAACATGTGTAGCATATATGGTATTTAATTTTTTAACAGCAAATAAATGCATACAAACAGAATAACAGAGTGGTAAGAACATAGCCTGGGAGTCTGGTGACCTGGCATCTAGCTCTGGGTCTCCTATAACCAGCTGCATGTGAAGTACAGCATCTAAAACAGTTTATACTCAATTTTGTGTGGGACTTTTTTTATTTTCTCCTATCTAAAGACTTATTTAACACATCTGTCATATTTTTGCTGGACTAATGCAAAATCAGAAAGAGTAAGACAATACATTAGTGTTGAGATTGCTCAATAGCGAATTTGCCAGAAAAGTGTCTATATAATGAGATTATTTTTGGTGTTAAAATTTTTTTTTTTTTTTTTTGAGACAGAGTCTCGCTCTGTTGTCTGGGCTGGAGTGCAGTGGCACAATCTCAGTTCACTGCGAGCTCTGCCACCTGGGTTCACACCATTCTCCTGCCTCAGCCTCCAGAGTAGCTAGGACTACAGGTGCCCGCCACCATGCCCAGGTAATTTTTTGAATTTTTAGTTGAGACAGGGTTTCACATGTTAGCCAGGATGATCTCAATCTCCTGACCTCGTGATCCACCTGCCTCGGCCTCCTAAAGTGCTGGGATTACAGGCGTAAGCCACCACGCCTGGCCAAAATTTCTTTGTGATTGAATTATGATAGCAAAGTGAGTAAATGAGTTTGCGTGTGTGTTTTAACTTATTTGACTAAAAGGTTGTCAAGCCTGTATTACAATTTAAGATTTTTTCTNTTTTTTTTTTTTTTTTTGAGACAGAGTCTCGCTCTGTTGTCTGGGCTGGAGTGCAGTGGCACAATCTCAGTTCACTGCGAGCTCTGCCACCTGGGTTCACACCATTCTCCTGCCTCAGCCTCCAGAGTAGCTAGGACTACAGGTGCCCGCCACCATGCCCAGGTAATTTTTTGAATTTTAGTTGAGACAGGGTTTCACATGTTAGCCAGGATGATCTCAATCTCCTGACCTCGTGATCCACCTGCCTCGGCCTCCTAAAGTGCTGGGATTACAGGCGTAAGCCACCACGCCTGGCCAAAATTTCTTTGTGATTGAATTATGATAGCAAAGTGAGTAAATGAGTTTGCGTGTGTGTTTTAACTTATTTGACTAAAAGGTTGTCAAGCCTGTATTACAATTTAAGATTTTTTCTGGGAATCATGAGATTTCTAAAAAACAAATGATTTTAGCAAATCAAATTAGAAGAAATGATCTTACTTAGATGGGCTTCATAAACACTTTAAAAATCATACAAATTATATTTTACTTATTTGTTTTTGAGACAGGATCTCTCCCTGTTGCCCAGGCTGGAGTGCAGTGGCACAATCACAGCTCACTGCAGCCTCAACCTCCTGGACTCAAACTGTCTGCCTGCCCTGGCCTCCCAAAGTGCTGGGATTACAGGAATGAGCCACCATGCCCGGCCAAAAATGATGTTTTAAATGCACCAGGATAATGTTCATTGTAGGGGCTCTCTTTTAGTGTCCTTTTTGCAGAGTGAATAATCAACACTTAATTTACCTTTAACCACTGAGATTTTAATGATTTAGATTGTTTTATGAACCCCTCAAGAAATACATACCTAAATATTTTAACAAAATCTTCATTATAGTCACGTCTTTCCTTTCTAAATCATTTCTAAATCTTTCCTTTCTAAATCAAGTTTTAGCAAGTAGCTAATATACTAGATAAAAACCATTAAGCTAATAAGTTCCACTCCCCAAATAAGAATTTCCACATAGTAGTTAACTAAAATTACCTATTTTTGCCTAAGAAAGCTACTATACCTGACATGAACAGAAAGACCAGAATTTAGAAACTGGAGTCGACAGAACAAAAGCAGAGCCAGCATCTCTTTGGCATCTGTGTGGGCTTTCCTGATGCTGTCAAGGGTATTCCTGTATTAAATTGTATCTAGTTTTAAATCTTCATGCTCGTTTTGCGTGAAGATCTATTTTCTCAGAGTGAATTTCTGAAATTTCGATACCATCTTAAGTAAGAGGGGCACTTATTTTCTTTGGTTGAAGAAACTCACTTCTCTCCCAAAACTAAGGAATAATTTAAAATATTGTTAAAAACAAACAAAAAACAAAAAAAAAAACCTGCCTCTCCCACCATCATCTTTCTCTCACCCCATACCTGTGCCCTCTCCTTCCCATTTATAAAGAGAAATAAATGAATTTGGTACTCTTACCAAATTAACATACTGAGATGGGAATTTTTATTTATTTGAGTAGAAGTTACTCTTGGGGAAAGAAACAAAAGTAGCACAAGTATACCACGCAAGAATGTATCTTGTTGGCTGGGTGTGTTGGCTCATGCCTGTATTCTCAACCCTTTAGGAGGCTGAGGCTGGGGGACAGCATAAGTCCAGGGGTTTGAATCCCCTTGAGACCAGCCTGGTCAACAAGGTGAGACCGTCTCTACAAAAAAAATAAAAAAATTAGCCAGGCATGGTGGTGCACACCTGCCATCCCAGCTACCTGAGAGACTGAGTGAGGTGGGAGGATCACTTGAGCCAAGGAAGTGGAGGCTGCAGTGAGTCCTGATCACACCACTGCACTCAGCCTGGATGACAAAGTGAGATTCTCTCTCTCTTTCTCTCTCTCTCTCTCACACAAACACACACACAAGTATTTTCTCTAAAAGGCACCAATGATGATAAGTTCATATTAACATTGTTTTTAACATAGTCTTTTAAGGATCCTTTTAAGAAACAAAAGTAAATTATTCATACATAACAAAGTTAATGATAGCCTTGCCTTGGTTTTCCTCAATAACTTACCATCTTAAGAGAAGGAAATGGCTGATTTTCTGAAAAGGAATTTTCCTCCTGGACCACAGATTCTGAAATTTTAAAATAAAAAATCTCAGTAAATAAAATACCACTATATCACTAAGAGCTTTCTTAAATCCTTAGTGCCAAAAAAAGAGGGAAAGAAAGAGTGTGAGAACCGCAAAAGCATAAGTAACTCTGAGATCCCCACTTTTTTAAATAGAGATAGGGTCTCATTCTGTCATCTAGGCTGGAACACAGTGGCATGATCATCGCTCAATGCAGCCTCAAACTCAAGCAGGCTCAAGTATTGATCCTCCAGCCTCAGACTCCCGAGTAGCGATGCCCACAGACGTGCACTACCACATCCAGCTCATTTTTAAAATTTTTTTGTAGAAATGAGGTGTACGTTGCTCAGGCTAATCTTGAACTCCTGACCTCAAGCAATTCTCCCAACTTGACCTCCAAAAGTGCTGGGATTACAGGAGTGAGCCACCATGCTCAGCCCCTATATACAGTATTTTTAAAGGCTCTTGTATTTATTAACCATCAAAAACCCATTTTCTAAATAAGTAACCTTTATGAAAACCAGTTTGCAACGATTAATAGACACCAGTCTGTAGACCCAAGAGTGATTACTTTCTTATAAAATTTGTACTAAAGTACTGCTCTTTAAAAAGTAGTCACAAGCTGTGATTTTGCTATTTTTCCAGAGAATTAAGAGTTGTGTGATTCTGCTAAGACTAAATTTGAAATACTAAGATCAGCTCAGAAATTACAAATTAAGAGAATATATAGCTACTATTATGCTTTTGTTATCATTATTAATGCAGACTAAAAAAAAAAATATTTTCCAAAAGTGGAAAAAATTAAAATATCAAGTTTTTCTTAAAAACACACACACAAAACTGTATTACAAATTCAAAGATAAAATCATGTAAAATTTTACAGTGGAATAAAGGTAGAATTCATTTTATTACTAAGAGTCATAAAATATCTGTAAGCCTATATAGTTACATTTATGCTCTGGGTGGGGATAATCTTTAGTCTTAAGTACTTCACAATCTTTATAAAGATATTAAAACTGTATGGTTATCACAATGACAGATAAACACCTATATCTATAGTACACCTACTATATGTACAGCACCATCAGTCTCTCGGAATGTAAAAACATTTTCCTATCCCTGAGGAGCTAACATTCTAGTTGAAAAGATGGGACATATATGAAAATAAAGGATTTAAAATGAATACAATAAGCCTTATATGAATGGCACAGCCATTAATTTCTATGGGAGTAGAAAAGCAAAGTGAAATTATAAAGGGATGTGGTAGGCAGGACAAAGCTTACCCATGGTCATAACAGGTAAATGACAGAGCTGGTTCAAACTGACCCTGAAGCTAGATTCTATAGCTGATTTACTTTCCACTTTGTAATGGTTAAGAATGTTTGGAAAGATTGATAGGTATTAATACTTTGATCATCAAGCTAAGAAACGCAATGCAATGGTTACTACACACATGATACGTATTTAGTAGAAAACAAATGCAAATTTCCGAACTATAAAATTACATTTAGAAGGCCCAGTATTACATTCATAAAAATGACCAAGTAGGTGCTAAAATGGATTTTTAAAATCCTATTAATGCTAACTACAAAAGGAAAACAGTGTTTCCATATTGGTACATACCTTTCCGATCCTTAGATTTCAATGCAGTCACATGAGTGAGCTAGAAAGCACACAAACAAAATGAAATTGGAAAGGAAGCCTTAGCTTATGAAGAGATAGTTAACAGAACTATAACTTGAAAAACTAGCAAGATAAAAAAGCCTATAAAATGTAGAACTATCAGTTTAATAAGAATAAGCACTAGCCACTGTATATATTTTATATGTGCATACATATATTTAAGATAATGATCAAATACTCAATTAAGGAAGAATATAAAAATTCTTCACTAGATAACTGTTAATAGGGAATCATGCATTTATTTAGGTTCCTAATAGGGATAGGAAGAGGAACCATGTAAAATGACATGATACAAAATATTCAAATGTATTGGAAATTAACATTTATTTACCAACTATTGCATAAAAGGCCTACTGTAAAATAATGACCATTATATGAAGAAGGGCTACTGCAGAACAGAAGCAACCTAAAGATTATGAATGGGCTAGCCACTATGGCCTATGAAAACTTACGTCTAGTTTGTTCCTTCATATACAAAAACCAGTGGGGTCCATGGAAATGGTTGGAGAAGACAGCTGGATCAATACAGAACCTTCTCCCAAACAGAACAGAATACCAAAGCACATACTCTACACATTAAATATAACAGTCATCCCCATGTGCAAAAAGAACATAACCATATATAAGCAAGTACAATAGTCCTAAACTAAGGGATAATTTACATTTCATGTTATTATTACTACCTTTAACAACTGGAGTTGGTCAAATGTTAATTCTTTTACTGGAATTTCAAATAATTCAACTGGATCAGCATCAAATTTCTAAAAAAAGAAAAAAAGAAAGAAAGAAAGAAAGAAAATTAAGAGAAAGGTGAGCCCTAAATTATCACTGAATGCTCACACTAGACAGGCCTAGCAACTCTATTTACTCAACAATGAGAGTAACGGTGAGTAGCCATACTGAGCCCATGCGGGGGACCCCTTCTAATCTAACATCACCTCCCAGCCCTTATATTCTGGCTTTCGTTTTTATTGCAGTGTAGAATACCTGGAAGGAAAAAAGGAGCTGGGAGAAAGCTGTAGCGCTGAAGACAACTGAGACAGAACCAGAAGTCAGTCATCTCCCCTACTTCTTGTTATGCTGTCTATACATTTTCTTTGATACTTATCCATACTACATGACTAGAAATCAACATGAAAGTACTATATAGAATTTATTTCTGTAAGTTTCTAATCTTTTCAAAGACTTTTAAACTAACATTTGATTAAAAACAGCCGACACACCAAATGTCATGAAAAAATTGTCTGATTAGCTATAAACCGTAATACTTAACAAGCACTCTGAGTTATGTTTCCCCCAGAAGCAAATCTGTTGTATTAGGTTTTAATGTCTATCAAATGATCAATGTCATTCTGTTGAAGGCACTTCTACAGGAAATGAATTAAGGTAACACCAATAAATCATCTGTCCAACAAATATACTAAAATCCACCACATATATATTCATTCATGTACATTGGTATGAACCTGTACATACATAAGGTTTTTCTGGAACACATAAACTATTAAGAGTAAGGCAGTGAGAACAAGGAAAACAGGAAAGATTTATTTTCATTTCATAATCTTCTGAAATACTTACATTTTTTCTAATGAACATGAAATGTTTTATAAGAAAATACTAGCTTAAAAATAAAACTTCAATATAAAAGTTCATTGCTTTCATTTCTCAACTCATTCAGGTTCATCTTCAGATCAAGATATAGCCTGGTGAAAATGGGGCTTTAGTAATATTTGAACTCTCATTGATTTTCAGAAGTAAATTGTAGCTCGGCTGGGTGCAGTGGCTCACGTCTGTAAATCCCGGCACTTTGGGAGGCTGAGGTGGGCGGATCACCTGAGGTCAAGAATTTGAGACCAGCCTGGCCAACATGGTGAAGCCCTGTTTCTACTAAAAAATACAAAAATTAGCTGGGCGTGGTCCAGCTACTTAGGAGTCTGCAGTCCTAGCCACTTAGGAGGCTGAGGCAGGAGAATTGCTTGAACCCAGGAGGTGGAGGCTGAGCCAAGATCACGCCACTGCACTCCAGCCTAGGTGACAGAGCAAGACTCGGTCTCAAATAAATAAATAAATAAATAAATTGCAGCTAGATAAATTAATCTCAACCTTGGCTAATAAGATCATTTATCACTTCACTCTTTCTCATTTATCTTTTCATTAATGTTCTTCCATGGCTAAAACAACCTCTTCCATGTGTTTGGTCACTCTACTCATGTAATCTAAATAGATGCATCTCCTTCCTTCCCTCCTTTTCTCCCTCCCCTCCCTCCTCCCTTCCTTCCTTCCAATACCATTTCGCAGAAACAAAAGGGTCCTTTCCTATACGTCATAATAATCCAACCCCTAGGAACTCTGATTAAAATTCACCAGCAGGTGGTGCCAGGTTCCCTGTCACACTCTTTAATACAACAGGCAGTATCTGGTACAGTGATGTTAGCAAACTAGACTAACTTGAAATCAACTCAGTTGGAAATTAATATCGAACACAGTTTTAGCGTCCAAGTCCCTGATAAATCACTTGGTTACATAGTATACTGACGTTTAGGGACTATATCATTGTCACGATTATGTTTGTACAAAAACAATTACAGGTTTTTTAAAGCTACATAAATTTTTAAATCTCATTCTGGATTCCCCCCTGGCCCCCATTATGCCCTCTTCTCCATTCTTCTGGTCCCCTACTTCAATTCAGGCTTACCTTTCCTGTAGCCCACATTGCTGCTCGCCCTGCCTGCAATCTCTGTCCTCTGACACTCCTATTTCATCAGCTACCAAAACATTAGTCGTGAACATTTCCCTTTTCAGCTAAAAAGTATTCCCTACCTCCCTAGCTCTTGAGTCTAAACCTCTTCACTGAGGCCCTCCGCCATCTAACTCCAAACCACTTTTTGAATTTTTCACTGTGGCTCACTAGCTTTATTAATTGAAGAAGCTTGAAGCAGAAACAGCTGGAATCCCAGAAAAACACTATGATATCTTCCTCTCTTGCCTCAATATAGTAGCACAGACAGTCACACCACCACAGAAATCACCTGGAATGTCCCTTTTCTATAACATAATAAAGTGTATTTAGCAACAGAGACCCTACTCTAGGAAGGTAGTATCCCAATCTCATCACTGTCTCAATGTTGCAAGAGCATGAGAGGGAAGGACTGGCAGGAATACACCAAGAAAATGAATTAACCAATTCTATTTAATAAGTAATTAAAAATATAAAAAAAACTTCCTAGTTTTAAACATTATACCTAACATTAAGAGTTTGAAAAGAAGAAATTTCAACGTACCTTTTCATAGTCAAACAACAGGTAAGATCATGATATACCACGGGCACAAAATCCTTTGAAAGGTGTACATCAAATTCTACAAAGGCTGCACCCTGATAGAAGGAAGCAAGTATTTGAAAAACATTGCCTGGTAGTACATCTCAAACTGCAAGAATAAGATTTTGTGTCACTATAAACTTAGTGGACATGTACACTTTTTTCTAAAAAGGAATGTATTCTCTTAAAACAACTGGCTGTTTCTCTTTTTGGCAAGACACAGCTACTTTCTGCTCTGTCCAAAAAAAAAATAAAAAAAAAATAAAAAGGACACAAAAAAATTCACTTAACATACCAGAGGCACCTCAGTGGCAGTGAGACAGCCTTTGGGCTGTCACTTCTACAACTGCTATTGGCAGAAAAGGAACCCAACAAGTGCCTCGAGCTCAGGGATCCCTCACATTGCTGCCCGCTGTCCCTGCAAACCTTAGCTGCATAGATAACATGAAAGATTTGGTGAGGGAAGGAATAAGCTGCAAAGCGCCTTAGCTCTGCTCCTTAGTGCACCTGAGCAGTCCACTGTACAGCCTTTCTCAGCAAAATGTCAGGACTGAATGAAAGAGGAAGCCATAACTGCTGATGAACAGACAGAGAAAACAGAAACAGGAAAAAGATGATGCTCATGTCCAGTTTCCTAATGAAAGCCAAACAAATGAGGGAGACATGAATTATAGTTAAAGCCAAATTTCTAAAAATCAGATCCATACAGAAGGAGCAGGACTGAAATTAATTTAAAGAAAAAAAAAAAAAGAAAGAAAAAGGCAGATCCACTCACCCCCATGAATTAATTCAGTTAAAGTCTATATGTCATAAACTGACATACAAATATGTACCTTTCCTGAAAGAAGGCCAGCTGCGATAGAAGGAAGGTTTGAAAATTCTGTAACACTACTCTGCTGTGACCCACAGAGGTGCTGTACTAGAAAAGATGGGTGCATTTCTACCCCTTACACCGGCTCTAAGTTGTCAAGGGGTAGAACTCAATGTGTGAATACACATGGATCACACACTAGAGTCAAAGGAGTTCAAGAGTATGGTGAGGAAGCCTACTTCCTTGCAGACTTCTGAAGCAGGAAACTTAGCACCTCTTATTTGAAACAAGATAATACCAAAAACCCGTTCTACCAAAGAGGACAAACCCTACCATTCCCAAGTAGTTCTATAAAACATTTTAAGTTGTAGCTTTCTAATTTGTTTGGTTTTGAGACAACCATAATCCTTATAGAAAATAATTTTAGTAGGAGACAAAACTTAATCCCAAAATTCATCGTAAGGTTTAAGTAATAAGCCAATAACAGACCAAAACATCGTCACAGATATGTATTTAACATTAAAATAAGTCAATAACAATTAAAATAACACTTCTGAAAATGTGATCCCTGTGAGTTACAAAGGATTTCATTAGAATACGGAAGAAAAAGGCTTAATGAAATCCTCTCTCAAAAAGCACATATCTAAAAATTCTCGGCGGGGTGCGGTGGCTCACGCCTATAATGCCAGCACTTTGAGAGGCTGAGGCAGTCAGATCACCTGAGGTCAGAAGTTCAAGACCAGTCTGGCCAACATGGGGAAACCCCATCTCTACCAAAATTACAAAAATTAGCTGGGCATGGTGGCACACGCCTACAATCTCAGCTACTCGGGAGGCTGAAACAGGAGAATCGCTTGAACCTAGGAGGTAGAGGTTGCAGTGAGCCGAGATCACGCCACTGCACTCCAGCCTGAGAGACAGAACAAAACTCCATCTCAAAAAAAAAAAAACTGGCTCATCACACCGGGCAAGATGGCTCATGCCTGTAACCCTAGTACTTAGGGAGGCCAAGTGAGGGGATAGCTTGAGCCCACAAGTTCGAAACCCGCCTGAGCAACATAGTGAGATCTTAGCTCTACAAAAAATACAACAATTAGCCAGGTGTGATGACACATGCCTGTGGTCCCAGTTACTTGAGAAGCCAAAGCAGGAGGATCACTTGAGCCCCGGAGGTTGAGGCTGCAGTGAGCTATGATCCTGCCACTGCACTCCAGCCTGGGTGACCAGGCCATCACGTTTATAGCTAATGAAATGATGTTTAGATTAGCCATGACAGTAAAACTGGTTCCAGATTAATTATAAACTATAGCCCAATACTACTAATAAATATATTTTCGACAAAGATAAAACAATATACTACTATTTTAAACATTAAAATTACAATCAATTCAAGATGTCATGAATTTTAAAATGCCTTATTTTACATACCACTAAGAGGGGGAAATATGCTGCCAATTAAATTATGACTCAAAGCTAAGTTGTAAACCCATTCCAATTTCAGAGAGGTTAAAATATTTTAAAAGTACACCTCAGAATAGATGTTAGTTCATATAAGTAATGAAGCTAAACACTGACTAGCCAAGTTTACTTCCCGAACTATTTTTACAAGGCAAAGTTGAGGGCATATGGAGTACATTGTGGAAAAAGTGGAAATTAAAAAATGAGATGTTCCTCCATTTTCCCCTAGTTTCACTTTGGAATGTGAGGCGGTCCAGACAAGTACAGAGGAAGAGGGGAGAAAAATCTCAGGTTATTGATTAAAAATGTCCAACTTGCAATTGCTGAAAATACTAAAAGCTAAAAAACAGACTCTAATCCTTGATAACTGGATTTGAAAAAAAAAAAAAAAAGGAGTTAAGGAAGACAATCAAGTTGCTATGCAAGGGTAGAAACTAATACTTTTGTTTTGTTTTTTTTTTTAAAGAGATAGAGTCTCACTCTGTCATCTAGGCTGGAGTACACTGGCCGGATCATAGCTCACCGCAGCCTCAAACTCCTGGGCTCCAGCAAAGCTCCTGCCTCAGACTCCCAAGTAGGTGGGACTATAGGTATAAGACACCACACCCAGCTGATATACTTTTTGCAAGTGTTACATAAAGTCACCATCAAATCTTTCATTCTTTTCTTTCTTTTTTGAGACTGAGTCTCACTCTGTCATCCAGGCTGGAAAACAGTGGCGTGATCTCAGCTCACAGCAACCTCCACCTCCCAGATTCAAGCAATTCTCCCACCTCAGTCTCGCAAGTAGCTGGGATTACAGGCGCAGGCTACCACGCCCGGTTAATTTTTTGTATTTTTAGTACAGTCTGGGTTTCACCATGTTGGCCAGGCTGGTCTTGAACTCCCAACCTCAGGTGATCTGCCCATCTCGGCCTCCCAAAGTGCTGGGATTACAGGTGTGAGCCACCATGCCTGTCCCATCAAATCTTTCTAAAGGCATTTTTTCCAAAGTGAGTATCTGAATAAGCACATTATTCAGGTAGTGAAAACCAATGCTTAGTGGGAACTTTTTTTTTGTCTCAATTACTCAAAATTTTATCTCAAAAAAGGATGCTGGCTGGACACAGTGGCTGATACCCATAATCCCAGTACTTAGGAAGGCTGAGGCAGGAGGATCGCTTGAGCCCAGGAGTTTGAAACCAGCCTGGGCAACATAGTGAGACCCTGTCTCTACAAAAGAAAAAAAAATTCAAAAATTAGCCAGACATGGCGGCACATGTCTCTATTCCCACTACTAAGGAGGCTGAGGTGGGAGGATTGCCTGAGCCCAGGAGGTTGAGGCTGCAGTGAGCCAGTTCGCATCACTGCATTCCATGCCTGGGTGACAGAACGAGACCTTGTCTCAAAAAAAAAGAAAAGATGCTTATGGTTCTATTGTCTCTATCCCAATCTTCACCATGGATCTGAATATAAATGCCAAGAGATATTTCCCCTTTCTAACTATTAATAAAAACTGGAGGAGACTCCCTGATCGGTATTTCTCTACCTCAGCAGTCTAAAGTTATTTAAAGGTTACTTACATGACTAGCAGCATTTCTTAAAGAAGCAATAGTATTTTCTTGAACTTTAGCCAGCCTGAAAAGAAGAAATACATTATCATAGACTATAGGGAAGATAAAGAAACAAATGTAATAAAGAAGCAAAGTGTATTTTCAACAATGGGAAACGGTACTTATTCTGTATTTTGAGGCCAATTTTGACATCCCCAAAATATGACTATGGCTGTCACTAGGAATTTATTCCTTAAATGCAAGCTCTAACAATGATAGATATTTACAAGCTGTATACCAACATAGCCAACACAACATACACTTGCCCTGTACTATGGACTTTTTTCTTGGAGTCATGCAAAGTGATCAGTAAAAACAATCCTTTTCAATGGCAGAAGAAATAAAGACATAGAAACCTGCTCCTTGCAATACAGCCTCCAAAGGACTCACTACTGGCAGACTGTGGGGGAATGAGAAACAACCGACACACACACAGGATAGAAGTATGGAAAATCTATTAATAATAAGAACAGAAAGGGGGAAAATGTATTGTTTAAGATGGGGCCTGAGAGGTTAGGTGCGGTGGCTCACGCCGGTAACCCCAGCACTTTGGGAGGCTGAGGCAGGCAGATCACTTGAGCTCGGGAGTTTGAGACTGGCCTGGGCAACAAGGTGAGACCTGGTCTCTATAGAAAAATACCAAAAATATAGCTGGCCATGGTACCACGTGCCTGTGGTTCCAGCCACTGGGGAGACTGAGGTGGAAGAATGGCTTGAGTTCCGGAAATTGAGGCTGCAGTGAGACAAGAATGTGCCACTGCACTCCGGCCTGAACGAAAGAGACCCTGTCTCAAAAACAAACAAACAAAAAAAGTGGGGGCGGGTGAGGGTGCTTCTTCCTTAAATGGTTTTTTATAGACCTTAAAATTAAAAAATCCTAATGGTCTCCACAGCATCACTTTAAAACAAAATGGAGAGGGATTAAAATTTACAGTAGAAAATCTGTGGCATGAGCTATAGCACTGGTAATTAAACAAACTTACAAAAGTAGAAGGGGAAGACAACTATTCTAGGCTACAATCTAATGTCTGTTGAGAAGAGAGAGCATCTTTCGGTTGAGGTTCAAGTTAACTAATATTCTTTGAGTTTAATCACACTTTTCTAGACTTGGGATAACGTTGTCCAAACCCTTCCATTTTATAGATGCAGAAACTCAGACTCAGGGAGGGCAACATGTCAAAAGTAAGGACCACAATACAGACACACACACAGACGCTACCAAAGCTTTCTGTATCAAGCTTTCCTTCCTGTCTTTCGATTTTTAATGTCTTCCTCCTTATCAATTCAGTAGATATATTATAAAACTGACCAGAATCTTATGGTTGGTCTCTAACTCCAATTACCAAATTACATTAAATTCCCTTGGTAAAAAATAAAAACATCATTTCACCTTTGCTGAGAAAAGCAGTATAACTCTATCAAACATGAGCTACACCAAATGCTAATCGTACTCAAATATTCAACTTACTGGGCAGTTGTTGTAGAGTTTCCTGCACCTCGATGGCCAACATCCAATGGTATTCTTGGCTTCCAATACTTGGAAAATGAAGATTTCATGTCACAAGTGTATCCCGGTAATGGCTTGATAATTATATAGTCAACTTTCATAGGAAAAAAGAGGGAGGAACAAAAATAAAAATGATTAAAAGGGCCATTATGAGCTGAATTATATTTAAATACCACTCAAGTCAGCTTTATCAGTTTCTATCAAACAAACAAAAAAAAATCAAGATTCAAAACTTTTAGAAAATATAACAGACATTCTCCTTAAATTGATAAGAAGGAAATTATTAATTTCTTCTTTATCATTATCAAATACTTAATTTGAAACTAATTAAAATTCTATCTTAACCCCTTGGGTTATTTGGCCGTGTCTTCAAACTTACCTCTCACTTTGCCTATTGTTTTCCTGGAATTTCTGCTCATGATGGGAAGAGTAAGAATTCCAGCACTCTTTCCACTCTCAGCAATGGTGGATGATAAGAGACAAGCTGTACCCACATGTCCAGGAAGGGCATCACCCTGAACTACGTGCTCACTGAGATCTTCCTGAAAAAATGAGATTTAAAATAATCTTTTTAAACTTCTGTATTACATACATACATAATTTACACACACATTATATATCACCCATATATGAAATGTGTGTATGTATTTTTTTCATAAAAACCTCAATATTTTCGGCCAGGTGCAGTGGCTCACGTCTGTAATCCCAGCACTTTGGGATGCCAATGCAGGCGGATCACGAGGTCAGGAGTTCGAGACTAGCCTGGCTAACATAGTGAAACCCCATTTCTATTAAAAACACAAAATATTAGCCAGGCATGGTGGCACATGCCAGCAGTACCAGCTACTCAGGAGGCTGATGCAGGAGAAACGCTTGAAACCAGGAGGTGGAGGCTGCGGTAAGCTGAGATCGTGCCACTGCACTCCAGCTGGGACAACAGAGCAAGACTCCATCTCAAAAAAAAAAAAAATTCAGTATTTTCAATTTAAAGATCAAAAGCCTCACTTAAAGTCAACTGAGAATCTCTGGGCAGAACTGATAAGAAAGAGACACAATCAAATTTATATTAAAGTGACTTGATGTCTTCTCTATAATTAAATACATTTTCTTGTACAGTTTAAATATGTATGTATTTTTGAGACGGAGTCTCATTCAGTTGAAATTTAAAGCACTGCTTGAAAATTTCTAATCACTTTTATGTTGTTTTAAGACTAAGATATATTTGTAGTGAATTTTTAACATATTCTCTAAAAATGTGTCTACACTGCCGGGCATGGTGGCTCATGCCTGTAATCCCAGCACTTTGGGAGGCTGAGGTGGGTGGATCACAAGGTCAGGAGATCGAGACCATCCTGGCTAACACAGTGAAACCCCGTCTCTACTAAAAATACAAAAAAATTAGCCGGGCATGGTGGCAGGCGCCTGTAGTCCCAGCTACCCAGGAGGTTGAGGCGGGAGAATGGCGTGAACCCAGGAGGAGGAGCTTGCAGTGAGCTGAGATCGCGCCACTGCACTCCAGCCTTGGCGACAGAGCAAGACTCCGTCTCAAAAAAAAAAAAAAAAAAAAAAAGTCTACACAAGCGTCATATAGGTATAGCAACTCTCTAGGAAACCAGATACTATACTCACTTTGAGATTACACTGGGTATTTTATCAGCCTAATCTATGAATAAAACACTATTACAAAAAATGCTAACCAAATTAAAGGGAAGGTAGGACATTCAAGAGTTTATTAAAAGGTAGGTTTATTAAAAGGAAGCAACAAGAAAATGTTCAGGCCAGGAGCAGAGGCTCACACCTGTAATCCCAGCACTTCGAGGGGCCAAGGCAGGAGGATTGCTTGAGCCCAGGAGTTCAAGACCAGCCTGGGCAACAAAGACCCCGTCTCAACAAAAAAAAGTTTTTTTTTTTTTTTTTATTTCTGAGACGGAGTCTTGCTCTGTCGCTCAGGTTGGAGTGCAGTGGCGTGATCTTGGCTCACTGCAACCTCCACCTCCTGGGTTTAAGCAATTCTCCTGCCTTAGCCTCTCAAGTAGCTGGGATTACAGGCAAGTGCCACCACACCTGGCTAATTTTTGTATTCTTACTCTTGACCTCATGATCCGCCTGCCTTGGCCTCCCAAAGTGCTGGGATTACAGGCGTGAGCCACCGCACCCAGCCAAAAAAAGTTTTTTTTTAATTAGCTGGGTGTGGTGGTACACACCTGTAGTCCCAACTACTTGGGAGGCTGAGGCAGGAGGATCACTGGCGCCCAGTGAGCCATGATCATGTCACTGTACTCCAGCCTGGGCAACACAGCAAGACCCTCTCTCCAGGGGGGGGAAAAAAGAGAAAAAAGAAAAAGAAAGAAAGAAGTCATCAAAACTTTATATTTTTATAATAGAGTCCCACAGATCTTACTGCTTAAGATTAGATTTTTTAAAATCCATCCTGAATTCTGTCCTTAAGAAATGGGCTGGGGGCTACTGGTGGTCAAGACATATTCCCCACCCTCCAAGATTTAAACTCTAATCTAGTATAAATGGATGTGGAGGTGGAGCTAGAGGCTAAGGAAACCACTACATATCACTAGTAAGCCAGGCCCACAGCAGTTAGGACCTTAGGGGATGTACCAAGTATTATGTGTTGAGGAAATATGAACAGCCAGTGATCTGTAAGCACTAGTGTAAGTATCACATGTAGCTCCAGAAAGTTAGCAGCACAGACTGTCAATAACCTGGCACAAGCTTTATAATTTCATTACATATTTACAATATCAAGTTGCAAGTCAGTCCCATCAACAAATCCTAATAAAGTGCCTCAATAAATGACAGGCTTCATCATAATGAGAACTCGATCACACTTGTCACACTGGTATGCCCGCCAAGAGGTAAAAACTCTGCTCTGGTCTCTATTTACTACTGATGGTTCCTTTGGATACAATTCATTCACATTTAGATTTAGCAGACAGGCATCAAAGACATCTGGTCTTGATTTGAAACAGCAATACTGCTGTTCTCTTAATTATATTTTTAATAGTACTTGAAGATGACAACTCTAAGTCTTTTAAGCTTAACTGTACAAAGGAGCATACTTCTAAAACTTAGCTTTACACAAATTAGACTAAAATAAAATCAAAACATGTGAAAATAAGAGTGTCCCTGCATTCTTTCTCAATCCCCTCACTGCAGTAACTACTCACTTCAAAAAAATCAAAGATTAGTTCCAGGTTATCTGGTTCCATTGTCTGTATGCTGTACTCTGTCCATCGATCAGGCTGTAAGCCATAACCACACTCCGGCTGTGAATGCCTGCACTTGAATTCATTGTCGCTTATTAAGGATATCTCCAAGCTATTGGACATTTTGTGGAGTACAGTGGGAGATACCCTATCATCGTCATCTTCCTCCAGGCCTTCTAGTGTCAGCTTCACTCTATGTAATAAAAAAAAAAAAAAAAAATGAGATGCAAGAAGTGGCAGAAACGAAAACTCATACAAATGTTGCCTAAATTCTACATTTTAACGTGCCCCCAAATATGCTAAATCTTCGAATAACAAAAACAACGCATTATGCAGAGACTACACATACTACAGGTTAAGGAATTAGGTGTGTTTTATAAAATACTGATGTTATTATCCACGTATATTTTTGCAAAGTATTAAAATGGGATAAATGACCATTATGCCTAAGGTTGTTGATTCTTTCATTAAAAAATACATAAATCCAGGGCTGGGCCAATGGCTCACATCTGTAATCCCAGAACTTCAGGGGGCTGAGGCGGGAGGACTGCTTGAACTCAGAAGTCTGAGACCAGCCTAGGCAACATGGTGAAACCCCACCTGCAAAAGATATAAAAATTATCCAGGCATGTGTTACATGCCTGTAGTCCCAGCTACTCGAGAGGCTGACGTGGGAGGATCACTTGAGCTTGGGAGGTGGAGGTTGCAGTGAGCCGAGATTGCACCACTGTACTCCAACCTGGGTGACACAGCCAGATCTTCTCTCAAAAGAATATATATATATATAATTACACATACATAATATTCAAAAATTTTCTGTTGTGTGGAAAATTTTTCATTTTCAACACACAGTAAAATTTAGAACACTGAAGAATATTTCCAAAAAATATTTTCTCTTTATGGCATTCTTACATAGCAATCATTTCCATTATATCAATTTTTTCTTTTTTTCTGAGAGTCTCGCTCTGCCTGGAATGCAGGGCTGCGATCTCGGCTCACTGCAACTTCTGCCTCCCGGGTTCAAACGATTCTCCTGCCTCAGCCTCCCAAGCAGCTGGGATTATAGGCGCCCAACACCATGCCCGGCTAATTTTTGTATTTTTAGTAGAGACGCGGTTTCACCATGTTGGCCAGTCTGGTCTCGAACTCCTGACCTCAGGTGATCTGACCACCTTGGCCTCCCAAAGTGCAGGGATTACAGTTATGAGCCACCGTGCCCACTGGCCTCCCAAAGTGCTGGGATTACAGGCGTGAGCCACCAAGCCCGGCACATTATATCAATTTTAAAACAAACTGTTGCTACACTATGAAAATTTAAATAGAAACTATAAAAATACATAAGCTTAGAAAACCACTTATCTATATAAACAAATTTTTTCTGGTTCTAAATGTAGAGACTAAGACTAACTGCAACAGTAGCAACCTGAGTCGGGATAAGTAGTTCACTATTACAAAGCCCTGTAGTTACTAGAATATGTAACATTATCCCAAACTGTGTAAACTTAAAGACTAAAACCAATTGAGTCTGAAATCTACAGCACTAGTGAAAAAAAATGGCCTAATAAACATGTACATGGTCATACCTAAATCTAGATTTTTTTAGTTTTTTCTTGGTTATTGACACAGGAGGTTTTTCAGAATAATGCAAACGTAATCTTATTTCAGTCTGACACGTCAGCCATCCAGAATCCAGAGTTTCAACACCATCTGACAGAATAAATATGAAGAACAGTAATTATTATACATGTTTTTTTAAACAACACAATAAGTACCTATATGCATTGACTCACTCACTCTTTTTTTTTTTAACCTCCAAAGGAAATACATTTTTTAATGAGATCTAATCCATGATTTGTTTCCTAGACCCCTGCCTAAACCGTTGTTCATATGCAACCCAAAGGTTCCAAAGGTAAAATCTTACCAAAAGAATCCTTTCAGCAAATAAGTATTTTAGAATAACAATAAAAAAAGAATTAACTTCTTTCCTTTCTAAATATGAAAATAGGCCAGGCGTGGTGGCTCACGCCTGTAATCCCAGCACTTTGGGAGGTCAAGACAGGCAGATTACGAAGTCAGGAGATCGAGACCATCCCGGCTAACATGGTGAAACCCTGTCTCTACTAAAAATACAAAAAAAATTAGCCGGGTGTGGTGGCGGGCGCCTGTAGTACCAGCCACTCGGGAGGCTGAGGCAGGAGAATGGCGTGAACCCGGGAGGCGGAGCTTGCAGTGAGCCAAGATCACGCCACTGCACTCCAGCCTGGGCAACAAAGCGAGACTCCGTCTCACAAGAAAAATAAAAATAAAAAGAAAAGAAAAGAATCCCGGCCGGGCACGGTGGCTCAAGCCTGTAATCCCAGCGCTTTGGGAGGCCGAGACGGGCGGATCACGAGGTCAGAAGAT
>NW_016803344.1:2983753-2988610 GCF_001698545.2 Rhinopithecus bieti | reverse complement strand
GGGCGACAGAGCGAGACTCCGTCTCAAAAAAAAAAAAGAAAAGAAAAGAATCCCAAAATAATGAATCGTTGTGAACGGATTTAGAATACATATTCCAAAGGCCTTCAGAAAAGATCCTGGTTCTATCGATACCATCTTTGAAAAAAATCTAAAAGGAATCAATTCATTTTTTTTTGAGACAGAGTCTTGCTCTGTTGCTCAGGCTAGAGTACAGTGGCATGATCTCAACTCACTGAGGACTCCATCTCCCAGGTTCAAGTGATTCTCACACCTCAGCCTCCAAAGTAGCTGGGATTATAGGCATACACCATGCCCAGCTAACTTTTGTATTTTTAGTACAGAGAGGGTGACACCATGCTGGCCAAGCTGGTCTCAAACTCCTGAACTTCTGACGTCAAATGATCCGCCTTCCTCAGGCCTACCAAAGTGCTGGTATTACAGGCATGAGCCACCTCACCCTGCCCACGTTCACACTGTAATAATACACTGAGGTTACATAACACTGGTACTCTTCTCCCCAAAGCAAATATACAGGTAGTCTTAAATTCTTCATTAAAATATAACTTTTTATGAAGTAGGGGGGAAATTAAATGAATATTAATAATTAGCTATGCTGTCACAGCACAAATAAATTAAAATATTCGTATTGAATCCATGACTGAAAAAATACAAATCTATTTCAGAAAGAGCACATGGTCCAAGATAGCATCTAACCTAGCAATTATTCTACTAGGGATCACTGTTACACTTCCAAAGTGTCATTTTAGATATTCAGCTGCAACTAGTTATGCCACTAGTCCTGGGGGTCTGAGATATCAGAAGGTAAGAACAGAACTGTGAGTCAATTCCATATTCTCAAATTTATATATTCTGCCATAAATAAACTGCATGATCGTGACAACACTGTTAGCATTAACTTGGAGCTACTCACCTACTTAATATAGGTAATAAAATTTTCATAAATACCAGAGAAGCTGTCAACTGTTTTGGACCTAAGCTTTTTCATAAATGGGGTTAAAATAAATAAATACCAAGAAACTTTCTCCTTAGAAATTCTCTCCTAACTTAAGAATGCTTAATAACTGTGGGATTTTAACCTTTTCTTTTCTAGAAAAGACAAAGTGAGACCATGCATTACAGCTCAAGCAAAAACTGCTACTCCATAAAGCACTCCAAAACATGTAGTGTAAATATTACTTATGAAAGTAATAAAGACTCTAAAACACTTAACACTAAAGCTATTCAAGTATTGTACACTATTTTCTGATGTAATATAAACAATCTCAAACAAAATCAAGGAAAAGATGTCAAATTCCTATTTAAATACTGCCAGAGCATGTTCATTTCTACCATACATAAACACATATACCTAATAAAAACCACAACCAAAACATTCAGGCCTGTTCTTTCCTGTGCTCAGCAGGAAAGCAAACTGGTTATCAGCAATTTATCTCTGATTCAGAGTCAGTACAAACACAATTTCGCCCACCCTCTTTCCACCTTTTGACTCCTACAGTACAGCATCCAAAATGAGGATGCAGGCCGGGCATGGTGGCTCACGCCTGTAATCCCAACACTTTGGGAGGCCACGGCAGGCAGATCACTTGAGGTCAGGAGTTTGAGACCAGCCTAACCAACACAGCAAAGCCCCATCTCTACTAAAAATACAAAAATTAGCCAGGTGTGATGGCACTCACCTATAGTCCCAGCTACTCAGCAGGCTGAGGCAGGAGAATTGCTTGAACCCAGCTGGTGGAGGCTGCAGTGAGAGGAGATTGTGCCACTGCATTCCAGCCTGGGGACAGCAAGACTCCATCTCAAAAAACAACAACAAAAAAAGAGAATGCAGTTTAATACAACAGCCCTGATACACTGTAAGAATTCCAGCTGGGTGCGGTGGCTCATGCCTGTAATCCCAGCACTTTGGGAGGCTGAGGCAGGAGGATCACCTCAGGTTGAGAGTTCAAGACCAGCCTGACCAACATGGAGAAACCCCGTCTCTACTAAAAATACAAAATTAGCTGGGCGTGGTGGTGCATGCCTGTAATCTCAACTACTCAGGAGGCTGAGGCAGGAGAATCGCTTGAATCTGGGAGGCAGAGAGTGCGGTGAGCCAAGATTGTGCCATTGCACTCTAGCCTGGGCAACAAGGGTGAAAACTCCATCTCAAAAAAAAAAAAAAAGAAGAAGAAGAAGAATTCCAGTCACCCAGCTGGGGATGGTGGCTCACACCTGTAATCCTAGCACTTTGGGAGGTTGAGGCGGGTGGCTCACTTGAGGTCAGGAGTTTCAGACCAGTCTGGCCAACATGGCAAAACCTCGTCTCTACTAAAAAAAAAATACAAAAATTAGCTGGGCATGGTGGCAGGAGCCTATGATCCCAGCTACTCAGGAGCCTGAGGCAAGAGAATCTCTTGAACCTCAGGGTCAGAGGTTGCAGTGAGCCAAGATTGCGCCACTGCACCCAGCCTGGGTGGGCGGGGGTAAGAATTCCAGTCACTGAAGAAAATTAGAATTTTTAGGATATGGTATTTGCTAAAACAGAAAATACACAAATAACACTTTTAACACATTCAGAAGTTAAAGCATTTTCTACTCTATCTCAAATTAAACATTCAGCCAGAATTACTAGAACACTCTGGTTAGTCTGAATTTTACAGTATATGCAGATATACAAACACACAAAATTCACAAACTTAGTCTTAAGTGTACCATTTCACACTTTAGATATTTAGAAATATTAATGTAATTTCAAATATAAAAGAGGTAAAAGGCTACATTAGCAGTTCAGTATACTACACACTTTAAATTATATAACATTATATACCTGAAATTGCTAGTCAAATGAAAACCAAAAGGATAACATTTTAAAGCGCAAGAATTATATTAGAAACTACTTACTATTTAACAGAAGGGATTTGTTTTTTGGATCTAGTCTCTATTTTCAAAATCATACCACAGTCATGCATTGCTTAACAATGAAGGTAAGTTCTGAGAAATGCGTCATTAGACGATTTCATTGCTGTGGGAACATCAGGAAATGTACTTACACAAACCTAGATGGTGAGGCCTGTTGCTCCTAGATTCCAACACCGTAGGGCATACTGAATACTATAGGCAACTACATAACACAATGGTAAGCATTTGTGTATCTAAACACATCTACACATAGAAAACATAATGCGCTGTACTATAACGTGCGCTACGTTACGACAGCCATGTCACTGGGCAACAGGCATTTTTCAGCTACATTATACTCCTATGAGACCACTGCTGTATGTGTGGTCTGTCTTTGACCAAAACATCGTTATGCAGCACATGACTGTATGTTCTATTTTCCTGTGCTATATACTTCCAATGAAATGTAAAGTAACATCTCAATCATTTCAGTAAGCATTTAAATAAGTCAATCTCACTTACTGTGGATTCCAAATTGTCCATCGTCAATAATAATTTCGCTTTCTAGAATTTAAGGAAAATAGAAAATTTAGTTAAAACTCTTGATGCATACTCAATGAACAAGAGAAATTACCCACCTTAAAGATCATTTATAATATTAAATCTACAGCTTAAAAGCAGCCCAAGGTGAATAAGCATATTTATTGTAGCCCTCAATAAAGAATTCCCTTTAAAGGAGGCTAGCAAACGGTAATAGTTCTTATACACTTTGTTGATTATCCATTATGTTAAAAGGAAGAAAAAGAAAACTCTTCAGAAAGGTGCTCTAGAGGCACTGGGATTAACTTCTACACTAACCAATGTACAAGACTCACAGGTTGCTGGACCATGATAACTCCTTCTTCATTTTCAAACCAAAGGTCTTGGCACAATTAAAATGCTTATTCTTATGTAGTGCATATTCTGAACTTGTCTCAAATGTAATTCTCCTCATATCCCAACTATTCGCTACTGCCAGTTAAAAGCTTTACTTTACAAACAGCGTGAACTTACCTGTATGTACAGAGCTGTGAGGAACTACCAAAAGAATAAATGCTAGCACATCCCCTTCTCCTAACAGAAATTTCAACTCAATGAGAAAAGCTGTAAAGCCCCACCCCTGAGTAAAATACAATTTATCTTCCTCGTCTACTTCCCTTCCCAGTTTACTTTAAACATTAGTCTGAAATACTTGCAAAATGGATGTGACAATTCCTAATAATGATTCTCTGGTAATGTTCACACAGCTTTTACGTTCAAAAGTTATATTTCTGAAAGTATACATTCCTTTCTAAAAGACAAACAAAATCATCCCACTTCTCATAATAAAATATATTTAACTGCAAGATGCTTTAAAATACAATTTTTTAAAACATTCAATACCTAGTAAGTTCCAACCTCAGTATGGGAATATTATCATTTTAAGTATACTGTCATAAAATCCTAAATACACTATCAAAATGTATTAAAACATACAAAAAGAAAATCCAATAAAGAGGATGGAATGAGATACTGTTTAAACGAGATGTGTCCTTACTCCGGGGTAAAGCAGAAACTCCCACTGCTTTCTAATTTAAACCAGAAAACTAGCATCCAGTTATCTTTCAATTTTAACTTTACCTAGAAACTAAAAGATATGTTTCTCAGCACTGAGTCAATTTATAGATGCATACATGTGGGTAATTTAATGTATGTGAAATGAACTTCAAATTCTATTGTCAATATGGACAAGGAAATTCAAAAATACTTGTATGAAGAGAAATGCCATATTAAAGAATAAGAAAAGTGGATAATG
The DNA here is from genome assembly GCF_001698545.2 of Rhinopithecus bieti. NCBI lineage: Eukaryota > Metazoa > Chordata > Mammalia > Primates > Cercopithecidae > Rhinopithecus > Rhinopithecus bieti. The sequence goes on along the minus strand of NW_016803344.1, from coordinate 2,983,878 downwards.
TGTTTAAAAGAAAACAACTTTCAAAAAAAAGAAAACAACTTTCTGAGTAGTAATTCTAGCATAGCCAGCAGGGAATTTAAGAAATTCGAATTCATTCATACGAGTTTATTCAAGTATTTACCAGT
>NW_016803344.1:2968078-2981708 GCF_001698545.2 Rhinopithecus bieti | reverse complement strand
TTAAGTATTAAATGCAAGAAATAGTCCTGTCACTTAAAATAACCAGGCTAAATTCTTTTCTGAAATCCTCAAACTTCTGAAGTTTAAAAACTAAAATAGCACTATATATTTCTTCAAATCATTAATTCTGGGATGCTAAATAAAATTATCTTTTTCTCTAGCTAAATACTTCTCTGCTATAACAGTTCACCTTAATTGGTAGACCGCATAGATTTTAAAAAATGTAATGTGAAATTGCTCTTTTAAAATATGGTGACTTTCATATCCATTATACTAAAAAGAAAATCAATTTAATTCTAGATGATGTTTACTGTAACATTTTTCCTGAAACATTTTTTAAATGTGTTTTTTAAACATCAAACTTTCTAAACCTCAAAAGTTGCAAATATAGGCCAGGCATGGTGGCTCATGCCTGTAATCCCAGCATTTTGGGAGGCCGAGGCAGGCAGATCACTTGAGGTCAGGAGTTCGAGACCAGCCTGGCCAACATGGTGAAACCCCATCTCTACTAAAAATACAAAAATTAGCCGGGCATGGTGGCACACGCCTGTAATCCTAGGTACTTGGGCGGCCAAGGCAGGAGAATCCCATGAATCTGGGAGGCGGAGGCTGCAGTGAGCTGAGATCACGCCACTGCACTCCAGCCTGGGCAACAGAGCGAGACTGTGTCTCAAAAAAGAAAAAAAAAGACAAAGAGAAAGAAAAAGAAAAGGGTGCTATGAATATAATATTAAATGTCAAAAAGAGATACAGTTGGCATAGCAGAGAGTTTGTTTTAATTCAGATGTCAGGGGAACTTTATAGAGTGTTGACAGCAGTATCTTTAATCAGGTAAAAATAGTCCTTTGGATTAAATTTGATAGGGAACATATTTTAGTAGCAATTTTAACAACTCCACTCTCATCTACCCACTACCCAACTGCATAAAACTACCTAGACTTGAATAGAATAGCATATTTGAGGAACAGTCCAAATGGCCAGGTAAACAGATGACAGAATTATGTCTATCATCATTCAGACTACAAACACACATTGGTTGGTAAACTGCTACAATATAGAAAAAAAAGAACCTAGTTTTAAAATACACTGAATTTCCAAAGTTGTTAAACCTACTTTATTAAACTTTAGAAGGCAATCTTAAATTTTCAGCTTTACTTCCTTAAAAAAAAATTAACAGGCCGGGCATGGTGGCTCATTCCTCTAATCCTAGCACTTTGGGAGGTCAAAGCGGGTGGATCACCTGAGGTCTGGAGTTAGAGAACAGCCTGACCAACATGGAGAAACACTGTCTCTACTAAAAATACAAAAGTTAGCCGGGCACAGTGATGCCTGTAATCCCAGCTACTCGGAAGGCTGAGGCAGGAGACTCACTTGAACCCGGGACGCGGTTGGCAATGAGCTGAGATCGCACCACTGCACTTCAGCCTGGGCAACAAGAGTGAAACTCCACTTCAAAAATATAAATAAATAAAAACTAACAACTGAGCATTGGGAAATTCAGAATCTCAGCGATGACTCCAAAACATGCAATCCTGTTATTTATTTTTTAATCCTGGTCTCATTGTACATGCAATACTTTCTAATATATTATCTGTAATAACTTATTCTTTAAGATCTACGAAAAGAAAATAGTTCTGAAAGAAAACATTCTGACAAAGTCTGCCAAAATTTTAAGCTTTTTGGAGTAACATGGGAGATAGATCTTTGGAGAAAAATGTAATGATGTCAATCTAAGACAATATTCCATTAACAGTACTGGCAGAGTTATTTCACAATTTAGCATACATAATGTCAGACGACTGCAGAAATGTTTCCAAACATGCATATTAACAAAAATATTTTTAAAAATTTCTTCCCACAATAAGTCTTAATGATTGTTTTCTTAAACAGTTACTGACATCACTCAGTTATTCCAAGCATTGAGAGAAATAAATAAGACTATCCAATATGTAGATTGGAAGTTTGTTTTTTAACAAATCACCAAACAAAATTATTAGCTAGCCATGTAATATCACTGCTTGCATATATCACAAATTTTTAAAACTTTTACTGATTGTTATCCTTCCACAATTTTGAAAACAAACTGAACGTAAAGAGGGGGTCTGAGGAATCAAGGCTGCATGTGGTGGCTCCTGCCTGTAATCCCAGCACTCCGGGAGGCTGAAGCAGGTGGATCACCTGAGGTCAGGAGTTCAAGACCAGCCTGGCTAACATGGCGAAACCCTGTCTCTACTAGAACAATACAAAAATTAGCCAGGCATGGTGGTTGCATGCCTGTAATCCCAGCTACTTGGAGGCTGAGCCAGAAGAATCACTTGAACCCAGGAGGCGGAGGTTGCAGGGAGCCGAGATCGTGCCACTGCACTCCAGCCTGGGTGACAGAGCAAGACTCCATCTCAAAAAAAAAAAGAAAAAAAAAAAAATCTCTATTTTTAGTACAACCAGTAAAAGAAATAGTCACCTAGGCATGAGTAAAGCAAAGGAAGCTAGGCCAACAGACTATGTTCAAATCTCAAGTTAACAGCTGACAGTATTTACTATTCAGAAGAATTTTAGATACTAATAAACTATTGTACAAAATGACAAACTAGACTATTCTGAAAATAAACAATTATCTATCGCAGGTGACTGATTACCTTGTTAAAGGACTTAAAACTCAAGGGAGATAGAGGTCAAAATAAGACAGTTTGTAATGAATCTAAGTGAATGTTAGCAACTATGAAAGTGAGAAACATAGATATGTGCTGAAAATAAAGATTATTTCTACAAAAATGAAGGAAAAATTTCAAAGGATATCATGAGAAACTGGCTAACATTTCACTATGAGGAAACATCCCTAATTCTACCCACAAGCAAAGAGGGGTTGACACGGGGAAAAAAAAAATGTTGAAATTACATGTTAATTCAAAAAGTATCTTTGGTGAAGATGTGACATCAGGACTACCTGTAGATTCATACCAATGTTTTCATTCCAGGAATACTCACTACTTTTGTGTGCTATGTTCAAATCAGATAATATTTTGTCATCTGTGAAATTATTTTAAAAAGTAACATATTAACACCTTATCCTAATTCACAAAGAGAACATGTAGCTGTGAAAAACTGAGAAAAGGATTTCAGGACTCTTCTAAACTAAAAGGAATATGCCAGAAAAGCAATGCATGGGAGAAAATATGAATGGTAAAATTTCATTTACTCAATAAAATTTTGCAATGAAAGGATCTAAAAATCTATAGTTCAAACCTTTTGTTTTATAGATGAGGAGGCTAAAGCCTAAAGGTCAACTGGCTTGTCCATAATTGCAAAACTTTAAGCTTTAGCTCCAAAACTGCCTGGGTAGATTACCTCCTAAAACTTTCAACCCAGTAAAATTAACCTTTCTCCCATTTCAGCTTTTTAATGCTTTCATTATTTATTTTCCTATCATTCTTTATATTCGTAACATTATGTATTCCAATAATTTACATCATTTCACAATTGAAAATGCCTTGCACATTACTTCTATTATTTGACAATGTACAACTAGACAAAGTTTCATAATACTTCTATTAAAAATGCTTTATTTAAAAAGCGCCACCGACTTTTTTAAAGTGTCACATTAAGCTGGCATGTGGAGAAAAAAACTGTAGCCATATGCATGGGATTTTATGTAGCTATGTACTCGATTCCATGAAAAACATACTTACCATGGCAGCCCCTGCATCACACGGTACATGTGTACACGATACAGAGCACCTACTTAAAGAAACACACTCACCAACACATACTGTAAACTTTTGCAAGTATTACAAGGGGAAAAACTTGTTTTTACTGTTAAGCAGACTTCTTGCCAATTTTTTCAAAAGGTATTTTGGACTGATCTGCTGCTTTTGGTTACATTTTCAATGAAGAGGACAAATACTTAGGTTGGCTTAATTTGACCTGTGTTGACAATAGTCTTACTTTAGAAAACTATGCCCAAATAACTCATTATCATCTTTCTCATACATACTCCCCTTTCTAAGTAAAATTTAGTTGGTTTCACATATAACAAAGCTAAATTTCATACACCAGGATCCTCAGGTAAGCCTGCTGTGTCTATGACCTACGTATCTACACACCATTGCTTAAGTTATACCAAAGAACTTTACCATGATGCACAACCTCATGCCAAATCAATGAGATGCCCTTTTCTTAAGTTAAAGTGAAACCATTGTCAAGAAAAGCCAACACAATGATGAACCACAATGTAATTTAAGTTCAGTTACTGGGTATTCACAAAAGATTCTCGGAATAAGAAACGTAATAGGTGCAAAAGACAGCTAAAGTGGGTTTGTCATTTTTTTCTCTTTTCTTTGTATAATGGTGGCTAAGAGAACGAGGTAAGAGTGGCTGCTTGCATTTTTCACATGTAACAAAAACACTTAATGACTCCCAAAGGAAATACATTTTTTAACAAGATCTAATCCATGATTTGTTTCCTAGACCCCTGCCTAAACCCTTGTTCATATGCAGCCCAAGGGTGTCAAAGATAAAAATCTGAAGGAAAAGAATCCTTTCAGCAAATAAGTATCTTTAGAATAAATGGAAAAGGATTAAGTTTTTTTCTTTTCTGAATATGAAAACAATCCCAAAATAATGAATTGTGAACAGGCAGATTTAGAATAGATAATCCCAAAGGCCTCCAGAAAAGATAGGGGTCTATCAATAACATCTTTGAAAAAATCTAAAAAGAATCAATTAAATTTTGATCAGAGTTAATACAGCCATTAAGAGACGGCTGCTGTGAAATAATTTTTTTAATTACTCACTTAAAACAGGCTATATAATTCTCTAAATGTATTTATACCACACAAGGATTAAAAAACAAAACCAAAAGTAAAACCTCTGCAAGTGGTCCCTAACTAGTTTACAAAAGTTACCGAAAATGCACACTTATAGAGAACACATTAAAACCAATTTCATAAGAATATTGCAGAACATACTTACTACGTCTTTTTAAAATTCCATGGCAGACATCATCTGCCTCTGAAGTGGCTACTTCCTCGGTTTTGGTAAATTTTATTAATCAAGAGTTCTATTCCTTATTTGACCAAAGCAAATGCATTTTACTTTGAACGTTTTCAAACTTAAGTGAGTTGCTTTTGAAGGAAGTGCTAAAGAAATTGGAAACTAGATAAAGAAAACATACCTTTGGTTCTAAAAAGTACCCTTTGAAGTAGCGATACTGAACTGATACTCCTCTACTGAGTACAATGGTTGCTTTCCATAACATGCTGTGAAGAAAGAAAAAAGCAGCAGCATCAATATCAAACTACAGTGCATAAAGACTTCTTAATTCACAAAACCCCTCAAATAAAACATGTGACCAATATCATTCATTTATTCCTACACAAAATGTTACAGGCCTACTCTGTAGCAGGCAATGGGAACACAGGAGTATATATTGCAGAAACAGCCTCATCTTCAAAGAGTTCCTTTGCTGTGTGGGTAGATAGAAAAATAACCAAAAAAGATAGATACAAGGAAGTTTTGGAGGAGACTTTTAAAAGGAAGGAAGGTTTTAATGAGGAAGCGCTGTCTGAGCTGAGATCTACATGATGAGAAGGAACCAGCCATATAAAGAGCCAGGATAAGTTTCCAAACAGAAAATTCAAGTCATACAAAAGTGGAAGCCACAGTCAGAATCTTCTCTGACTTCCCATTCAGTGAGGGATGTTACATGGCTGATAAGAGACTTTGGGTCACAGCTTTTGTGTTACAAATGAGAGATAAACATGAATTACACTCCTGTTGACTATCCCTTATTCTAAACTGTTCTACCCAGGCCTTGGCTATTCCTTAGACAAGCAGTCAGAACCTATACCTTGTTTCAGGCCAATGTCTTTCTCTGAACTACGTTATTCTAACAGAAACTAAAGATTTGACTCAACAGCTGCCTTAAGGTCAAGAATTCACTACAATTCATTACTGTTAACTGATTTTTAGCTTCAAATAATAAACTAGTGGTATCCAAAGCATGGTCCCAGATTATTAGCAGCTGGGAGCTTCTTAGAAATGCAGATTCTCAGGCCCCACTCAGACCTAAAAAAACAGGAACTCTGGGGGTGGGGGCCCAGTAATCTGTATTTTAACAAGCCTCCAGGTAACTTTATTTTATTTTATTTTGAGATGGAGTCTCGCTCTGTCGCCAAGACTGGAGTGCAGTGGCGCGATCTTGGTTCACTGCAAGCTCCGCCTCCCGGGTTCATGCCGTTCTCCTGCCTCAGCCTTCCCAGTAGCTGGGACTACAGGCACCCGCCACTATGCCTGGCTAATTTTGTTTTTGTATTTTTAGTAGAGATGGGGTTTCACTGCATTAGCCAGGATGGTTTCGATCTCCTGACCTCGTGATCCGCCCGCCTCAGCCTCCCAAAGTGCCGGGATTACAGGCGTGAGCCACCATGCCCGGCCACCTCCAGGTAACTTTTATGAACACTTTGAGAACCCCTGTCATAGACCATTAACCAAACGTTAATTCAGTATGAGTAGTTTAGCCCTACCTGGCTCTGCTAAGACAGGTTTTAGGGCATTGTCCTCACTCTGATACAATCTTAGCTCCTAAATTAAATACAGATATAGCTCATTGTATTGCACTTTATTATACTTCACAGATACTGTGTTTGTTACAAATTGAAGGTTTGTGGCAAACCTGAGTCCAGCAAGTCTATCAGTGCCATTTTCCCAACAACATGTGCTTACTTCGTGTCTATGTCACAGTTTGGCAAATCTCATAATGTTTCAAAATTTTTTGTTATTATTATATCTGTTACAGTGATTGCATGCTACAGAAAAATCTTTCAATGAAAGGAATGGTTCATCAATGTGGTAAACCTCATTGTCTTTTTTTTTTCTTTTGAGACAGAGTCTCGTTCTGTCGCCCAGGCTGGAGTGCAGTGCCACAATCTCGGCTCACCGCAAGCTCCGCCTCCCGGGTTCACGCCATTCTCCCACCTCAGCCCCCCGAGTAGTTGGGACTACAGGCGCCCGTCACTATGCCTGGCTAATTTTTTGTATTTTTAGTAGAGACGGGATTTCACCATGTTGGCCAGGATGGTCTCGATCTCCTGACCTCATGATGCGCCCGCCTGGGCCTCCCAAAGTGCTGGGATTACAGGTGTGAGCCACCGCACCCGGCCCATTGTCTTATTTTAAGAAATTGACACTGTCCTTCAACCTTCAGCAACTACAACTCTGATCAGTTAGCAGCCATCAACATCGAGACAAAACTCTCCACCAGCAAAAAGATTGCAATTCACTAAAGGCTCAAATGATTGTATCATTTTTTAGCAATAAAGTATTTTTTAATTAAGGTATGTACATTTTTAAAAATCATTGCTTTAAACAAACCAACATGGCACATGTATACATATGTAACAAACTTGCACGTTGTGCACATGTACCCTAGAACTTAAAGTATAATAAAAAATAAATAAATAAATTTAAAAAAATAAATAAAAATCACTGCTTTAAAGCAAGAATAGCAAATGCTGCCAGGCATGGTGGCTCACAACTGTAACCCAGCACTTTAGGAGGCTGAGGTGGGCGGATCACGAGGTCAGGAGTTCAAGACCAGCCTGACCAACATGATGAAACCACATCTCTACTAAAAATACAAAAATTAGCCGGGCATGGTGGCACACGCCTATAATCACAGCTACTCAGGAGGCTAAGGCAGGAGAATGGCTTGAACCCGTGAGGCCGAGGTTGCAGTGAGCCCAGATCACACCACTGCACTCCAGCCTGGGCGACAGAGTGAGACTCCATCTCAAAACAAAAACAAAAAAAGAATAGCAAATGCTTGGCACATGTTCCCTAATTTTCCCCAATAAGCCGCAGAATTCTTTTCAACAGAGGTCTCCAGGCAGACTCTTCCAATTCAGAATAGAAAGCTGCCATTTCTGCTACCCCAAAAGGAAAATAAAAAGGGGGGGGCAAATTCCCAGTACTACCTCATCTACAAAACAGTCAGTTGGAGCATGTGAAACTAGCCCCAGATGTGCAGAGTAGAATTAGTAACAAGCTTTGAAAAATATGCTGCAGCCACTCTCTCGGCCATTATTTCTCAATCTCCAGGATCTAGGTATGTGTATTTTTTTTCAAGTCCTCCCAAGTGATTCTAATGTGATCCCTGGTAAAGAACCACTAAATGAAAATAAGAGATAAAGAAGGCAAAGCAGCGAGCCTTTTTACTCCACTTGTCTAAGCAAACATGGCAAATTTAAGAATGAACCAGAACCCAGGCTTACACCCAGCATGTTGGGAGGCCAAGGCAGGAGGGAAGCTTGAGCCCAGGAGTTCAGGAACAGCATGGGTCTCAACATAGTGAAACCTCACCTCTATAAAAAAATTTTAATTAGCTGGGCATGATGGTGTGCACCTAGCTACTTGAAAGGCTGAGGCAGGAAGATCACTGGAACCCAGGAGTTTGAGGTTAGAGTGAACCGAAATCATGCCACTGCACTCCAGCCTGTGTGACAGAGTGAGACCCTGTCTAAAAAAATTTTAAAAAGGCCGGGCACAGTGGCTCAAGCCTGTAATCCCAGCACTTTAGGAGGCCGAGGTGGGTAGATAACGAGATCAGGAGATCGAGACCATCCTGGCTAACATGGTGAAACCCTGTTTCTGTTAAAAAAATACAAAAAAAATTAGCCGGGCATGGTGGCGGGCGCCTGTAGTCCTGGCCACTCGGGAGGCTGAGCCAGGAGAATGGCGTGAACCCGGAAGCAGAGCTTGCAGTGAGCCAAGATCACGCCACGGCACTCCAGCCTGGGCGACAGAGCAAGATTCCGGCTCAAAAAAAAAAAAAAAAAAAAAGATTCAAAGAAAGAATCAGCACTACTTGGTGAAGACAAAATAATCCGATGAAATTAAATCAAAACCAGGAAAGACGGATAGTCACGTGGTAGTTTAGTGCAACTGCCTAATTCTGAATTGCCCTTATATCCTTTTCCAAAATACCGTAAAATCTACAAGGAGGGCAAATGAAACCACAATGACCCACATCTTCAGCAGCATTAGGAAACGATACCATGACCTTCAAGTTATCTCTAAGTAGAAAAAAATTCCAGGAAAGCTCTAGCTGCCATGAGCCTGTGGGTAGGGAGAGCTGGTAAGAGAAAGCTTAAGACGCTCCCTGAAAAAGAGGGGCACAGCAGACTTAGATGTAGAGCACATTAAAATTCCAAAGAAACACAATTCTAAAACTCATGAATATTGTCTAAAGGCACATGGATCCCTGTGTCATCTACTCCCTTCTCCCTGTAAAACACTGTTTATCTGCCACCTGTGAATCAGCTCTTATTTCATTGTACATGCGCAACGTATGAACAACTGGTCCTCTTAAAGTTGTTAAGTGTCTTATCCTGTTCATATCTTTTTGACCAAGTTGGCTGAAACTGATTTAGGACAGGCAAGGGTGTGTTTTAGAGACAAGTTCAGAAAGATACGAGGTTTCACTTCAGACCAGAGTGGCTGATCTGAAAATCAAAGAAAAAAACAGCCACTTGAAGGAAATAAAGACTAGTAAAGAATATATACTATTAAAATCATACAATTTACCAATAGAACTCTTATAAGGGCTGAGAATTGGCTGAGAAAATGTGTGATACTAGTGACAAACTAGAAAAAAGGGAGTTCTGTGTTTTTTTATTTTCTTTCCCTTAGCTTCCATTACTGTTACTGTTTTACCTTCCTTTGTTATTTTCCCTTGCTTTACCACCGGTGCTCCTCAAACTATTTGCTGTCAATGACCAGCAGTTTTTGTTTCCTTTACTCAACCTGTTTGGTGACCAATATTCTCATCTACATACCCAATTCAATGAGATGTGCCCACAGTGACATGCATGGAGTCAAACTGCTATACACATTTCTAAATGCTTGCTCTCAATTTTTGTATTTCTCACATCATGGATTGACTTTTTTTAAAAGTCTTTTGGACCGGTACTGGTACACAGGCCACATTTTAAGTCATGCTGCTCTACAGGAAAATAGAGCCTTAGCAATCACCTAATCTGGCACTGGATATACTTGTATGCTATTTAGGAAAACCTATAACACTTCCAACTATCCACAGTGGGGTAAGTGCCACCTCTGCTGACATCCACTCATCTATGCTAACCCCTTTACTGTGTAGATGAGGTAACTGAGGCCTATAGACATCAGTTGCCCAAGCTCACACTTAACTGCAGGAGAGTGGCTGACACCCAGATTTACCTTTCTCCATCCGCTGGGCCCATATTAAGTTTACTGATGGATTCAATGCCACTAGTGAATATATTTCTTTATTTTAGCTAAGATATCTAAGTATGTGTTCCACTCTCAGCTCCTTTTAACACCACATACTTCAAGGAAATACTTCTATAGGCAAATACAAAAATTAGAGCTCTGATCAAGAATATGTGATGACAATTAAAAAAATAAATCAGAAAAAATGAAAAAAAAAGAAAAGAATATACACTGACAAGACAAATGATAATGCCTTAAAATGTTTCTTTAAATAAGAAAGCAAGGTGGGAGGATCTCAGGTCCAGGAATTTCAGATCAGCCTGGGCAACATAGCCAGACACCACCTTTGCACCAAAAAAAAACCCCCCAAAAAACAATCAATCAAAAAATGCCATCACACCAAAAACAAAACACACAAAAAAACCCCACAATTAACTAGGCATGGTGATGGGTGCCTATAGTCACAGCTACTCAGGAGGCTGAGGCGTAAGGATCGCTTCAGCCCAAGAGTTCAAGGCTGCACTGAGCTAGGATCATACCACCCTACTCCAGCCTGGGTGAGAGAGTGAGACCCTAACTAATTATGGTGGTAAGTACCTAAAGAACCAGTCAAGAAGTAAAAGTATTCAATTATCCTGAGTTGTAAAAATAGAAAATAAATTACAAAAAAAAGAAATGAAAGTGGTTGAGAGGCGGGGATTACCGGTAAGAGAGGAACCTGTTTTTACCACACACATTTTGTAAAATTATTTCACTCATAAAACTATGCAACGTGATAATGTTGATAAAAATTAAAACTGAAAGAAAAAATACCAAGATATATTAAAAGCCCCTAAAATCCTAAGGTTAATGTCACAGTTATTCTGTAACCTCACATTTCCATACTCACCTTTCACCTGTGTCATTCTCTGGAAGAAGAGCCACAGCATTTTGAGGATTCCAGTTTCCCAAAGCATCACAGCTTCCACATATTGCAAAAACTTCTCCTAAAGAAACAGAACAATCAGTCATAGTGGGATAAGTAGGGAAGTTTGCATTAGTTCAACCAGATGTGTTGCCTCCTTTAGCAGAGATTAAGGAGCCTCATTAGATATAGGTTTGGGCCCAGGTACCTACCACTCAATAACACCTGCCTATTAACTCGACTCACCTTTCTAGAACCAAAGCCAGAGAAAAGGCGGAAGGCATACGGATGTTTTCTTCATCTGTTCAACTACTCATTGAGCCAGTAACAAGCATCCAAGAATACACATGGGATAAAACCACAGTATCTGCCTTCAAGACAGCTTCCAATTTTAACAGGCAAACACTAAACGTCTATCAGTATTCTAAAGAGTCATTAATATTTTCTAGAAAGTCAAACAGTAGCTATTAATAAGTTTCACATCAAGAACATTATCAAGGCCAGGCGTGGTGGCTCACACCCGTAATCCCAGCACTCTGGGAGGCTGAGGTGGGCGTGTGGGGGCAGGTGCCTGTAATCCCAGCACTCTGGGAGGCTGAGGTGGGCGTGTGGGGGCAGGTGCCTGTAATCCCAGCACTCTGGGAGGCTGAGGTGGGCGTGTGGGGGCAGGTGCCTGTAATCCCAGCACTCTGGGAGGCTGAGGTGGGCGTGTGGGGCAGGTGCCTGTAATCCCAGCACTCTGGGAGGCTGAGGTGGGCGTGTGGGGGCAGGTGCCTGTAATCCCAGCACTCTGGGAGGCTGAGGTGGGCTTGTGGGGGCAGGTGCCTGTAATCCCAGCTACTCGGGAGGCTGAGGCAGGAGAATTCACTTGAACCCAGGAGGAGAGGTTGCAGTGAGCTGAGATCGCACCACTACACTCCACCCTGGGCAACAGAGCAAGACTCCATCTCAAAAACAACAAAAACAAAACTATCAATGAGAGAGCAGAAATGTAATTAAAAACCCATCAAAACAAAGACTTACATAGTTGGAAAATCTAGTACTTCTTTTGTGGTTTTTGGAGATGGAGTTTTGCTCTGTTGCCCGGGCTGGAGTGCAGTGGCATTATCTGGGCTCACTGCAACCTCCACTTCCCGGGTCCAAGCAATTCTCCTGCCTCAGCCTCCCTAGTAGCTGGGATTACAGGTACACACCATCACGACTGTGTAATTTTTGTATTTTTAATAAAGATGGGATCACCATGTTGGCTAGGTTGGTCTTGAACTCCTGACCTCAGGTGATCTGCCTGCCTTGGCCTTCCAAAGTGCTGGGATTACAGGCATGAGCCACCCCACCTGGCCAAAATCTAGTACTTCTTAACTAAAGTAATGACTATCATTTCTTTTGAACACTTATCAATAGACTTTAAAAGCCAACATATAAGCTACCACGTTTTCTTGCTAAATTTTATATATTTAGCAGAACACACTTGGATAAAAGTACGTAGAAGTCTCTGACTTAACTATCAACACATTCTGAATACAATTAAAATTCATAAAGAAAAAGATAATGAACTGAGTCCAACTGCCAATTTGGCTCAAGACAGACTCCTCCACATTCTGAGAACAGCTGGGATTCCAAGCTTGAGGCACCGCTCTAGTAAGACTAGAATTGTACTCAGCTTTAGCCACCTACATGAGCATTTTGTTAGCTTGGATTGCCTAAAACTTAACTAAAATTCCAAGTGTGACAGTCATTCAGATTTCAGGGCTCTAAATACATGTGGGCCAGGCGCAGTGGCCCATGCCTGTAATTCCAGCACTTTGGGAGGCCAAGGCAGGGAGATCACTTAAAGCCAGAAGTTCGAGAACAGCCTGGCCAACATAGCAAAACCCTGTCTCTACTAAAAATACAAAAAGGCCAGGTGTGATTTGCTGATGCCTATAATGCCAGCACTTTGGGAGACTGAGGTGGGCGGATCACTTTAGGTCAGGAGTTCAAGACCAGCCTGGCCAACATGGTGAAACCTTGTCTCTACTGAAAATAAAAAATTAGCCGGGTGCAGGCTGGGTGCGGTGGCTCACGCCTATAATCCCAGCACTTTGGGAGGCTAAAGCTGGCGGATCACTTTAGGTCAGGAGTTCAAGACCAGCCTGGCCAACATGGTAAAACCTTGTCTCTACTGAAAATAAAAAATTAGCAGGTACAGGCCGGGTGCGGTGGCTCATGCCTATAATCCCAGCACTTTGGGAGGCCAAAGTTGGCGCATCACTAGGTCAGGAGTTCAAGACCAGCCTGGCCAACATGGTGAAGCCCTATCTCTACTGAAAATACAAAATTAGCTGGGTGTGGTGGCAGGCGCCTGTAATCCCAGCTACTCAGGAGGCTGAGGCAGAAGAATCGCTTGAACCCAGGAGGCCGAGGCTGCAGTGAACTAAGATCGTGCCACTGCACTCCAACCTGGGCAACAGAGCAAGACTCCATCTAAAAAAAAAAAAAAAA
>NW_016803344.1:2956218-2966169 GCF_001698545.2 Rhinopithecus bieti | reverse complement strand
TATATATATATAGACACACACACACACACACACACACATACATACACACATATACACACACACATTAGCCGGGCATGGGGAGCATGCCTGTACTTTCAGCTACAGATTGACATTGAGGTGGCAGGATCACTTTAGCACAGGAAGTTGAGGCTGTAGTGAGCTGTGATTGTGCCACTGTACTCTAGTCTGAGTGACAGAGCAAGACCCTGTCTCAAAAAATCAAAACACAGTCTGAATAAAGCTTTTTTTTTTTAAAGCAAAAAATGAAAATGAATCTCAATTATGAGCAAAAAAAAAATTAATTTCAGAGTCCTTATATATACAGTGACTCAATTACTTGGGAAGTATCTAGCAAGTTTGAAGCCTAGTGCTACAAAGCTATTCTTTAAGAATGTATGCCCAAAAAGAAAACAAGACAGAATAATACATGCCTGAAATACACATTGTAAAACAAAGTATCCAAACTTGTTATTTTTTAAGTTGTCAAGATTCTCTTGCTACATACTTTCTCTTCTGATAAGCAGCTGTTCTGAATTTAACCCTATCTTTCCTGACCAGGGTAATACTGTGGTAGAGAAGAAAAACAACTATCGCTAATTTTTTCATTTCTTCCTTGTCAAAGGAATCTGTTTCCCATCCACTAACTTAAATACCTAAAGGAATATAAAAAATAGATTAATACACATGTACATATACTTTGAGATACTTACATAATTTAAATGGACAGAGAACATACTCCATCCAAAGACACACCATATTCTACATAACTTCTCCAACACCCACCAAAAAACCCTTTGCCCCCCAACCCACCAATGTTCCTACAAGAATTCCAATCACATCTTTATTCTGCATCATGTACATTACCAGCTGAAATTTCATTTGCATTTATATATTACCTTACGAAACAATTCTGAAGTACCTTGCATAGCTACCTTCCATAGTCACTTTTCCAGTTCTGCTTTGCTTCCTTCCCCTCCCCAAGTCATTTAATGAACACTGCTACGCAAAATTAACCACACTTCCCAGTCAGGGTAGATAGATTTATACCAGCAGTTCTCACCAAAGGCAATTCTGCCCTCCAGGGGATTATCTGGTAATGTCAGGAGGCATTTTTGGTTGTCACAACTAGGAGTGGCACTCCTAGCATCTAGCGGGTAAAGGCCAAACAACCATACAATATGAAACAACCATACAATATGTATGAACACCATACAATACACAGAACAGCCCTCCACAAATAATTAATTGTCCAGCTCCAAACATCAATAGGGCTCAGGTTGAGATGAGGGCCAAGAGTCCAGGCTCCATGTTAGCTATAAACTATGTATCATCACATTTACATCAATTATAAAATGTAACACTGATATATATATATATATATATTTATAAATGTACATTGTCAAATATTCATCTCACAGAGTGCAAGACCACTAGTGTGGAGTCATGTCATATTTGGATACGAAATTCCCTATTTGGCAACTCTACCATTTTGGTTAGAATACCCAACACTACACTAGTGAAAACCTTCCCTTTGGCCAGGCACGGTGGCTCATGCCTGTAATCCCAGCACTTTGGGAAGCCAAGGCGGGTGGATCACCTAAGGTCGACCAGCCTGGCCAACATGGTGAAACCCTGTCTCTACTAAAAATACAAAAATTAGCTGGGCATGGTCATGGGCACCCATAATCCCAGCTACGCAGGAGGTTGAGGCGGGAGAATCGCTTGAACCTGGGAGGCAGAGGTTGCGGTGAGCAAAAATCATGCCACTGCACTCCAACCTGGGCAACACAGCGAGACTCTGTCTCAAAAAAAGAAAGAAAGAAAAAAGGCCGGGCATGGTGGCTTCATGCCTTATAATCTCAGCACTTTGGGAGGCCCAGGCGGGTGGATCATGAGGTCAGGAATTCAAGACTAGCCTGGCCAGCATAGTGAAACCCCATCTCTACTAAAGAATTAGCTGGGCATGGTAGCATGTGCCTGCAGTCCCAGCTACTCGGTAAACTGAGGCAGGAGAATCACTTGAACCCGGGAGACAGAGGTTGCGGTGAACGCCACTGCGCCACTGCCCTCTGCAACAGAGGGAGACTCCATCTCAAAAAAAAAAAAAAAAAGGCCTTCCCTTCATCAAAATAATTTCTAAAATAATTTCTTATACTACCTTCTGCATCTAAGAGTAAACATAGTGGCCAGGCGTGGTGACTCACGCCTATAATCCCAGCACTTTGGGAGGCTGAGGCATGAGAATCACTTGAACCCAGAAGGCAGAGGTTGCAGTGAGCTGAGATTGTGCCACTGTACTCCTGCCTGAGTGATGCAGTGAGACTCTGTCTCAATTAAAAAAAAAAAAAAAAAAGCCTGACATTTAAGTTACTGAATTAAATTTAAGAGAGCAAATAGTCCATCAGCCATCAAAAGGGCTAAATAACCAACTTCAATCTTAACCTATAAGGTGCCCTTTCATTTGGTGTTTACTGCTGCGGTTCTCAACTAAGGACAACCTCATATACGTGATTAAATAGTTGTTGACTAATTTTAACTATTTTAATCAACCTAATGGAAATCAGATATTATTCCTATGCACTAAAATCAACAGCTAGTACAAAATTATCTCTAGATTTCTACTGCATTAAGGCAAATGGAAAACTTAAGTAAATTTAATAAAAGGGAAATGAACTGATTATAAAAACTGAGTCTTTTATTCTCAGAGTTGTTTAGAAGAGTGACTACAGTAACTTAGCAGTAAACAGCTGCAGTAAATGTACTATACAAAGCTATATACACAAGCACAAAAACACCTCCCAGAAAACCTCTCCAAAAGTCAACAAAGCATCATCTTCCACTTGATTTACCAAAGTCAAGCAATCTGGTTTGATTTCCACCCTGAACGCCCTCCCTCTCCAAATTTGATACCATACCAAATAAAAGCCTTGGGAGCTGTTCCAAATGCAATTTACTTGATTATGGACAGAGGCCAAAAGTCTGGTGCTGTGTTGAAGTATACAATTTTGGCATCCAGTTACCACCAAAACAGCAGTGACCAAGTAAAAAAAACGACTGTGTTGTGGAAGAAAAAATGTATGCACCCACCCATACATCTTCTTCTAAACAAGGAAAAAAAAAAAAAAAAAAAAATCCCAACTTGGAAAGGGAAGGTCAGTTCTGGATATACATAAAAACAAGAGTAAGATGAAAAATGTTAGTCATTGTATGCACATCAGCTGACCAGATAATGTAACCAACTCACCTATTACCTCACATATAGACTACACTTTCTGAGATAGGCCTCTGCTTTTGGTTTTGAAAACATAACATCTATTTTGTAATTTTTGAAGAGAAAGACTAAACAGCATTCTCATCTGAGATTCTGAGTAGTATTTAAATAACCCTTTTTAAAAGTCTCAAGCAATTAGCAAAATATTACATGGTAATCTACAGTTTTAAAAATTTCAGAGTTCACACTACCTAACAAAATAAATTTTACCCTATTCTTTTCCTCAAACTTTCCCAACACGTGACACTACTGATTTACAAGCCTGGGAAACAAAAGGGGTATGAAGTAAACCAAGGTACCGGGACATTCACTTTAGAGCTAAATTGAAGTTAGATATTTTTAGCTAAAGTGTTTTGCTGGCTAAAAGGAACATCTCTGTTTTCCTTTGAATTTTTTCAAGGAAAAAAGCTGTTTCCAATTATCCTTGCCCTTTCCTAGGCCTTGGCAGCTTTGATCCTCCTAACTAGCTAAATAAAGTAATATATAAAATGCCTACCTTTCCCTGAGTTAATTTTTGCTCATCTTGGTGAAGGATCACTGCAACCCTTGCTACATTTCTGATAAGTTGTGACTGTCATTCTGATTCCCGTATACTTGAAGCCAATATCTTAATCAAACATGTTAAGACATTAATAGGTCTTTATTAAGAAAGTGTTTCTGGATTAGGTTTAATTAAGCCAAGTTAATTCCTTGATCAACTTTCTAAACAATGCAGTAACATTTTCCCAAATGTTTTCCATTCATTTTATCGTGATATTATTCTCATGTGTATGTTTCATACATTTTTTTCCTGTTTTAACTCATAAAAATTCGATTCATCGACGTACTTTATGTACGTATCAAATTTTACTCACTTTGCTACGATTTTTCTTTTGTGGTCATTATTTCTCAGAGTCCAGCTTTCCCATGTCGTTATTATGCAGATTTAAATGTTGTCTAGAATACTGGTTTTCTCTAGCTCTTGGTTCTTCCTAGTTCTTAAATCAGGAATAGATTGCACCATGTGCAGTTTTCTTGTTTGCTTGGTGTTATTTGTATCCATGACATTAGGAATTTTGAAAACAAAAAAAGACTAATACCTTGTATTTATTTCTTAGTTAAGTCACAACTCGTCAGAAACGTAGCAAGGAGAAGCATGACGGGGTAGAGTAGTGGGTGAGAGCTGTGCAGAAATGGGAGGAGGCGACAGAGGAGTATGAAGAAAAAACATCGGGTCCAAACATCCTGCTCGGTTCCATCAGTTCCTCTATGCAGGTCTACATCAGACTAAGACTAACAGCTGCCTTAAGGTGGAAGATCCTCTACAATTCATGCCCGATTTCTTTTCCAGCGGGCCAGTGGAGTCTGGGTAGAGGGCTGATGAGACACCTAAGTGATTGAGGCTCTCTCTCCTACCTCAGCAAGGCAGTCTGCAGAGCTTTGGAGAGAAGGGGCAGCCGACCTAAAAAATTGTATCGAGGGCACTCATGACTATTCCTGGAACCTTTTCCTAGGAAAGGCACTTTGGTTTCTTGGAATAACTGAATTATACAAGCATGCTCTAGACTACGTGTCCAGGCAATTTCAGAAAATAAGCAGTTGTCAAAACACGATGAGTAACTTAGGGACAGAGAGCGGCGGTGAGCCAGGGGGCCGCTGTGGGGCAGGGGATGTCCCCAGAGGACCTCACCTGCATTTTTGGTGTCTTTGTTCCCGGACTCAGTACTCTGCATATCTGCGGTGGTCCTATGCTCCACTTACCCTGCTACGCCTCAAATGCTCCACGTATTTTTTAGAAGGGAACTAAGCCCCCGGCAGCCTAGCGGAAGCGCGCCAGTGAACAATAAAAGTCGAGTGCGTCCCAGACACCGGTTTAGCGCAGCGAACGCCCGGCCGCCGTTCCCCTGCTGGCAGTGCCCGGCCCGAGGACCCCGCCCGCGCCTTAGCCCCGACGCCCCAGCCCCGCCGCGTCCCGGGCCGGACAGCTCGCCGCCCCCCCCCACGGTGAGCGCCGACCGGCCCCCGCAACCCGGCTCGCCGCCTCACCTGCCGGGTTCGCTATCCGCAGGTCCGCGTCCGCTGCGCCCGCCGAGAAGCGAGGACCACCATGGCAGAGGTACCGTGCGCCCGCCTCCGAGCTCGCCTAGCGCTCCCCAGGCGGCCTGCCACGGGGCCGAGCGGCAGGAAGCGGCTACGCTCAAACCGGTTTCAGCTGCTCCAGACCAAACTGCCAGGCCACCCCAAGGGGCGGGGCCGGAGGGCGGTGGGGCGGGCCCTGACGTCACGCCCGGCGCCATCCCAGCCAATCGGCAGCCGCGCGCGGGGGGGTGCGGGCCCGCGCGTTCCTGGAAAGGGCTGACGTCTGCGGCCGAGGGCAGCCGGGCATCCCCCGTGTCCCCGCAGCCCTTCTCAGCAGACCCCGGCGCCAGCACCTTGACACCTGCCCTGGGGTCATAGGCGTGTACTGTGGTCCATCAAAGCCGCCTCAGAAATAACCCACGTGGGCTGGGCACGGTGGCTCACGCCTGTAATCCCAGCACTTTGGGAGGCGGAGCCGGGCGGATGACGTAAGATCAGAGTTCGAGACCAGCCTGGCCAACATGGTGAAACCCTGTCTCTACTAAAAATACAAAATTAGCCGGGCGTGGTGGCGCGCGCCTGTAATCCCAGCTATTCGGGAGGCTGAGGCAGGAGAATCGCTTGAACCTGGGAGGCGGAGGTTGCAGTGAGCCGAGATTGCACTCCAACCTGGGCAACAAGAGCAAAACTCCATCAGAAAGAGAGAAAGAAAGAAAGAGAAAGAGAGAAAGAAAGGAAAGAAGGGAGGGAGGGAGGGAGGGAGGAAGGGAGGGAAGGAAAGAACTGACTGTGGAGCCTGGAGCTGCAATTCAGAGTTGAGTTGTATTTTTTCCCCTATTTGAAAACGAGGGAGATTACCAGTACTGATGTTTTCTGGAAACTGTCTTTCGTTGCAAAACAACAGCCACACTTAGATCAAATCATTAATTGAAAACGATTAAGTCACCTAAGCTGGATGAGAGTGTATACCCTTGCTACGCAAAGTGTGGTCGACAAGCCAGTAGCACCTGCCAGAACTCAGAATTGTAGACTCCCAGGACCATCCCTAGACCTGCCCTATCAAATCTGCCTCTAGCAACATCCCCAGGTTAACAATTATGCAAATTAAAGTTTGAAGGAACTTTTTTGAAAGCAGACTCTCCCTGCCAGAGTCGTAGTTTATTTTCTAAAAAATTGAGCCCTAAAAAAAAAAAAAAAAAAAAAATTTTTTTCCCTCTCCTTTGGTGGTCTCCAGAAAGTTAATCAGCATTTGCCACTTGAAGTTCTCTTACGAAACTTTACAACTTGCCGGGCGCGGTAGCTCACGCCTGTAATCCACAGTACTTTGAAAGGCTGAGGAGGGGGGATCAGGAGGTCAAGAGATGGAGACCATCCTGGCAAACACGGCGAAACCCCGTCTCTACTAAAAATATAAAAATTAGCCGGTTGTGGTGGCACACGCCTGTAGTCCCAGCTACTTGGGAGGCTGAGGCAGGAGAATTGCTTGAACCCGGGAGGTGGAGGTTGCAGTGAGCCAAGATCGCACCACTGCATTCCAGCCTGGCAACAGAGCGAGACTCCGTCTAAAAAAAAAAAAAAAAAAAAAACTTTGCAACTCACCTAACTTACAGTGTTACCTTACCAGTATCAAAGTTACCCTCTGGTTAGTGTCCAATATAAAATTATATTAGCAGCTTTTACTTAAATAAAGTGAGATATTGAAAAAAAGAGGCCTGGTGCGGTGGCTCACGCCAGTAATCCCAGCACTTTGGGTGCCCAAGGCGGGCAAATCGCCTGAGGTCAGGAGTTTGAGACCAGCTTGGGCATCATGGCAAAACCCCATTTCTACTAAAAATACAAAAATTAGGTGGGTGTGGTCGCACGACTGTAATTCCAGCTACTCGGGAGGCGGGAGGCGGAGGAACTAGAATAACTTAAGCCTGGGAGGTGGAGGTTGCTGTGAGCCAAGATTGCACCACTGCTCTCCCACTTGAGTGACAGCTAGACTCTGGCAAAAACAACAAAACAAAACAGAAAACCGACTAAAAAGAACCACCTTTTGGGAGATGTTGAAGTTCCCTTACAACAAGACATAGAGAAATAGCTCGAGTTGCACGCTGGTTCAAAATGGGCCTACTAAAAATGTGTTTGGATTGGATGAGCTCTAGCTTTAGGTAGAATTTCTGGTTTTATAAATCGGAATGTTCTCTGCCACATTTGATATTTAGCTTGGATTCAATCCCAGAAAATTTCTGACAATGTCATCCATTCAGTTAAATAATTAAGTGCCTGCTTTATGCTAGGCTCAGGATGCAATAGTTTTTTGATAGTACTCATTTTAATCCCAGATTTCTTAAAGAATTAAAATTCCTTCTGGTTATGTGCCATTACCCATTAAACTCTGCTGTCCTACATTTCCTACGTAGTTTGGAGTGAATTTCCTCTGTTAATCATACTTCAGTGATGAATGTTTTCATAAGAATTTGCTTCCTTAAAATGTTTATAGATCTGTATTTTCTTTTTTTTGAAATGGTTTTTTTTTTTTTTTTTTTTGAGACAGAGTTTAGCTCTTGTTCCCAGGGTGGAGTGCAGTGGCGTGATCTCTGCTCACTGCAACCTCCACCTCCCAGGTTCAAGCAACTCTCCTGCCTCAGTCTCCCAAGTAGCTGGGATTACAGGCGCCTGCCACCATGCCCAGCTAATTTTTTTATTTTTAGTAGAGATGGGGTTTCAGCATGTTGGCCAGACTGGTCTCAAACTCCTGACCTCAGGTGATCCACCCACCTCAGCTTCCCAAAGTGCTGGGATTACAGGCGTGAGCCACCACACCCAGCCAGATCTTGATTTTTTTCTATAACCAGCATTGAGTCAAGCTATTTGTCTAATGTTTATAGTTCCAGTTAATAGACTTAATCCAAGGTCTAATGTTTATCGTTCCATTTAGTAGACCTGCTCCTTCCCTGAATCCTTTTGAAACGACAGAAGAATTATACATGTTCAAAAGATGCCATCAATGGCCAGAAACTGAGGAATGTCTAGAACAGGGGTTCTTTTGGCTCCCCTGGGTCACGCTGGAAGTAGAAAAATTGTCTTGTGCCACACATAAAATACACTAACACTTTAGATAGCTGATGACCTTTTTAAAAATCGCAAAAAAATTTATAAAGTTTTAAGAAAGTTTACAAATTTGTGTTGGGCTGCATTCAAAGCCATCTTGGGCCACATGTAGCCCCTGGGCCATGGGTTGGACAAGCTCATTCTAAAAGATGTGGAATAAACCAGTAGCATTAGAAGACGGGCAGAGAGGCTGGGAGTGGTGCCTTACGCCTGTAATCCCAACACTTTGGGAGGTCAAGGAGGGCGGATCACGAGGTCAAGAGATTGAGACCATCCTGACTAGCATAGCGAAACCCCATCTCTACTAAAAATACAAAACATTAGCCGGGCGTGGTGGCACACACCTGTAGTCCTAGCTACTTCAGAGGCTGAAGCAAGAGAATTGCTTGAACCTGGAAGACAGAGGTTGCAGTGAGCCAAGATCGCGCCACTGCACTCCAGCCTGGGCAATAGAGCCAGACTCCATCTCAAAATAAATAAATAAATAAAAAGACTGGCAGAGAAGCATATACCATCCAAGAGAAGAAGGAATTCCTGCAGATGCCATTTTACACAGCCTTGCTTAGAAACTCTTTGATAATGCAACGTATTTTAGATTACTCCAAAATCATGCTGCTCTGATTGGGATATTGAAGTAGAATATAGATAATTAGAATATAGGTAATGCATTCCCATATTCCTTTCTCCCAACACTCTGTGAAATGTTAACTTTTCTTTCTTCTCTTTTTTTTTTTTTTGAGGCGGGGTCTTGCTCTGTTGCCAAGGCTGGAGTGCATGATCACAGCTCACTGCAACCCTGACCTCATGAGCTCAAACGATCCTCCCACCTCCACCTCCCTAGTAGCTGGGATCACAGGTGTGTGCCACCATGCCATTACACCTAGCTAATTGTTTTTTACTTTTTGTATAGGTGGGATCTTGTCATGTCGCCCAGGCTGAACTTGAACTCTTAGTCTGAAGAGACTCTCCCACGTCAGCGTCCCAAAGTGTTGGAGTTACAGGCATGAGCCATGGCTCCCAGCCATAACTTTTCAAGCACATGGTTAATGAGATCAATTTAGGTCTTACCTGATTACTTCCAGAAGAGCTCCATATGTTTTGAATTATATAAAATATTTAACATTCATTATTGTACTTGATTAAATAATGAAATACGTTACCTCATTTGTCTGAAATCAGAACCACAGGATCTCACCTTATGCCATCATTTTTTGAAAAACTGTAGTAAGGAGTGTGAGCCTACTCTGGCTCAGGAGGCTGCCTGTTTTAAAAAAAGAAAGAAAACAGTAGCATTTCAGCCTGGGCAATAAAAAAGTGATTCTAGCTAAAAAAAAATATATATAGATATATCTAGATATATCTAGATATATCTATATATCTATATATATATATCTAGATATATATCTATATATATAGATATATATCTAGATATATATATATCTCCATGTCAGATATATGGCAAAATATGGTGGCACCAGGCAGTAGTACTAGCTACTCTAGAGGCTTAGAGGGGAGAATCTCTTGAG
>NW_016803344.1:2941443-2955716 GCF_001698545.2 Rhinopithecus bieti | reverse complement strand
GCTACTTGGGTGGCTGAGGCAGGAGAATCACTTGAACCTGGGAGGTGGAGGCTGCAGTGGGCCAAGATTATAAGACTGCACTCCAGACTGGGTCACAGAGTGAGTCTCTGTGTCCAAAAAAAAAACATCCACTTGTGAAGGGTAGGATTCAAGCCCATGTCTGGCTTCTATGTCTAGAGTTTTTTGCATCAATACTGCTGATTTTTTTTTTTTTTTAAGAGACATAGCCTCCCTTTGTCACCCAGGCTGGAGTGCAGAGGTACAACCATGCACTGGGAGGCAGCCTGGACCTCCCAGACTCAAGAGATTCTCCCCTCTAAGCCTCTAGAGTAGCTAGTACTACTGCCTGGTGCCACCATATTTTGCCATATATCTGACATGGAGATATATATATATCTAGATATATATCTATATATATAGATATATATCTAGATATATATAT
Source organism: Rhinopithecus bieti (assembly GCF_001698545.2). Taxonomy (NCBI): domain Eukaryota; kingdom Metazoa; phylum Chordata; class Mammalia; order Primates; family Cercopithecidae; genus Rhinopithecus; species Rhinopithecus bieti. Next base: position 2,955,274 of record NW_016803344.1, on the reverse strand, counting down.
ATCTCCATGTCAGATATATGGCAAAATATGGTGGCACCAGGCAGTAGTACTAGCTACTCTAGAGGCTTAGAGGGGAGAATCTCTTGAGTCTGGGAGGTCCAGGCTGCCTCCCAGTGCATGGTTGTACCTCTGCACTCCAGCCTGGGTGACAAAGGGAGGCTATGTCTCTTAAAAAAAAAAAAAATCAGCAGTATTGATGCAAAAAACTCTAGACATAGAAGCCAGACATGGGCTTGAATCCTACCCTTCACAAGTGGATGTTTTTTTTTTGGACACAGAGACTCACTCTGTGACCCAGTCTGGAGTGCAGTCTTATAATCTTGGCCCACTGCAGCCTCCACCTCCCAGGTTCAAGTGATTCTCCTGCCTCAGCCACCCAAGTAGCTGGGATTTCAGGTGTGTGCTACTACGGCCAGCTAATTTTTGTATTTTTAGTAGAGACAGAGTTTCGCCATGTTGGCCAGGCTGGTCTTGAATTCCTGACTAAATTATCCTCCAACTTTGGCCTCCCAAAGTATTGAGATCACAGGCATAAGCCACCGCACCCAGCCTGTGACATTGTAGACATTAATCTTTGGTAAAAGTTTTCCTGCTACTGGTTTATTTGTTGATGTATGTTTTGACACAGAGTGTTGCTCTGTGCCCCAGGCTGAAGTGTGATGGTGCTATCTTGGGTCACTGCAGGCTTCATCTCCTGGGTTCAAGTGATTCTCCTTCCTCAACGTCCCAAGTAGCTGGGATTACAGGTGTGCACTACTACGCCCAGCTAATTTTTGTATTTTCAGTAGAAACGGGGTTTTGTCATGTTGGCCCAGCTGGTCTCAAGCTCCTGACCTCAGGTGATCTGCTGCTTCGGCCTCCCGAAGTGTTGGGATTATAGGAGTGAGCCACTGGTTCTGGCCAAGACAGGATCTTGTTCTGTTCTGAGACTATGGGTGCACATCACCATGCCTGGCTAATTTGGGGTGTGTGTGTGTGTGTGTGTGTGTGTGTGTGTAGAGATGCAGTCTCACTATGTTGCTCAGGATGATCCAGTGATTTTTGTTTTTTTTTTTGAGATGAGATCTCACTCTGTCACCCAGGCTGCAGTGCAAATGGTGCAATCTCAGCTCACAGAAGCATCCGCCTCCCAGGCTCAAGCAATCCTCCCTCAGCCTCCCAAGTAGCTGAGACCACAGGTGCGTGCCACCATTTTTGGTGGAGGGGAGCTTTTCCATGTTGCCCAGGCTAGTCTCAAACTCCTGAGCTCAAGTGATCCTCCCACATCCACTTCCCAAAGTGCTGGGATTACAGGCGTGGGTCACTGTGCCCGGCTAATACAGGGATTTTTTAAACCAATCACCAACTATAGCTTCTACCATTATGAGTTTCCTTTTGTGGTCATTATTTTGTGAGTCCAATTTTGCAAGTCTATATTTTGTTGCAAAGTACTGATTCTTCCAACAATGTTTACATAATAGCACAGCTTACCTTGGCAGTTTTAGCTATTATCAGCTTCATTTTGCACTGATTCTTCTCCCAGAAATATTAATTATGATTTGGATAAAAGAATAATCACTTATATTTATCTCTTGGCCAATTCATGAAAATATTTTGATTATTCTCAGATATTTCTCAATCGCTCTACTGTGAGAATCTTTTTTTTTTTTTTTGAGACGGACTCTCACCCTGTTACCCAGGCTGGAGTGCAATGGCACAATCTCAGCTCACTGCAACCTCCGCCTTCTGGGTTCAAACGATTCTCCTGTCTCAGCCTCCCAAGTATCTGGGATTACAGGTGCCCACCACCATGCGCAGCTAAGTTTTGTATTTTTAGGAGAGACAGGGTTTCACCATGTTGGGAAGCTGGTCTCGAACTCCTGACCTTGTGATCCACCTGCCTCAGCCTCCCAAAGTGCTGGGATTACAGGTGTGAGCCACCGCATCTGGCCAATACAGTGAGTTTTTAAACCAACTGCCAATTATAGCTTCTACCATTGTGCTTTTCCTTTTGTAGCCACATTATTTCATGAGTCCAATTTTGCAAGTCTATATTTTGTTACAAAGTATTGATTCTTCCAGCAATGTTTGGGTAATAGCACAGCTTACCTTAGCAGTTTTAGCTATTATCAGCTTTGTTTTGCACCGATTCGTCTCCCAGAAATATTCATTATGAGTTGGATAAAAGAGTAATCACTTATACTTATCTCTTGGCCAATTCATGAAAATATTTTGACTATTCTCCTCAGATATTCCACAATTATTCTAATGTGAGAATCTTTTACCAGACTCAAACACTATCAATTTTACGTGTTTTATGCACCTCATTGGTGGCCCTGCTACTCGAAGGAACTGTCCACGCCTTTTATTCCCTTGGCTTGAGTCCATGGGCAATTTCCCAAATTATAGTATGCACTACTTAGATTTCATGTAGGTGACAAATTGTTAGTGTTTGCTATTGATTGTTCTTTTAGATAAAGATCAATCCTAAAGGCCGGGTGCAGTGGCTCACACCTGTAATCCCAGCACTTTGGGAGGTTGAGGCGGGCGGATCACCTGAGGTCGGGAGTTCAAGACCAGCCTGGCCAACATGGAGAAACTCTGCCTCTACTAAAGATACAAAATTAGCTGGGCGTTGTGGCACATACCTGTAATCCCAGCTACTCGGGAGGCCACAGCAAGAGAATCACTTGAATCCAGGAGGCAGAGGTTGCAGAGAGCTGAGATTCGCCATTGCACCTCAGCCTGGGCAACAAGAGTGAAACTCCATCTCAAAAAAAAAAAAAAAAAAAAAAAAAAAAAAAAGAAAGAAAGAAATGAAACAAAACAAAGATAAAGATTAATCCTATATTAAGAAGACCAAGGAAGTGCCTCAGATGTGAGCCTTTAAACCAATTTTAAATTGGCTGCAGTTTTTTGGGTATATTACTTTCTAACTTCTTGAATCCATCATAAGATCCAAATGTCTGGAGCAAGAAAGGTTCACATGATAAGATCAAAAGGTCTTCTTTGACCCATTTTTTCCTTTATGAAATGGGAATGTAACACTACAGGACGGCCTGGTGTGGTGGCTCATGCCTGTAATTCTAATGCTTTAGGAGGCTAAGGTGGGAGGATTGCTGGAGACCAGGAATGTGAGACCAGTTGGGCAACATAGCAAGACCCCATCTCTAAAAAACAAAAATAAAAAATTAACCAGCCGTGGTGGCTCACGCCTGTAATCCCAGTTACTTGGGAGGCTAAGGTAGGAAAATTTCATGAACCTGGGAGGCAGAGCTTGCAGTGAGCCAAGATTTCACCACTGCACTCCAGCCTGGGTGATAGAGCAAGACTCCATCTCAAAAATAAATAAATAATAAATAAATAAATAAATAAATAAAGGCCAGGCATGGTGGCTCACACCTGTAATCCTAACACTTTGGGAGGCCTTAGCAGGTGGTTTGCTTGTGCCCAGGAGTTGAGGCCAGCCTGGGCAATGTGGCAAAACTCTGTCTCTACAAAGATACAAAAGTCAGCCAGATGTGATGGCATGTCCTAGTGGTTTAAGCTACCTGGGAGGCTGAGGTGGCAGGATTTCTTGAGCCTGAGAGGTTGTGGGCTGCAGTGAGCTCTGATCACACCATTGCACTACACCCCAGAAGGGAGACCTTGTCTCCAAAAGAAAGAAAAACAAGTTCAAAAGCCATCTCCAAAGTCTAATCTTAGGTTCTACAATAGTGATGTTAATTGCAGGAGTAACTGGAGAAGTTGCAAATCTTGTGATTTCCAGAATAAAGACTTGTAATACATCTGCATCTTAGTCAAATTTAAACCCCTCCCATCCTCCTAACCTGTGGCCTTTCATTAGTTTTACAAAGGCAGTTTAGTTTTGAGAAAGGCTGTTATCATTTTTTAATTTTTTAAATCTTTTTCCTTTTCAGGGTGGGTGCAGGAGCCAGATCCTGTCTCAANAAAAGAAAAGTTTTTTTTTTTTGGAGACAGAGTCTCACTTTGTCCCCCAAGCTGGAGTACAATGGCACGATTTCAGTTCACTGCAACCTCCACCTCCTGGATTTAAGCGATTCTTCTGCCACAGCCTCCCAAGTAGCTTGGATTACAGGTGCCTGCCACCATGCCTGGCTAATTTTTGTATTTTTAGTAGAGATGGGGTTTCACCATGTTGGCCAGACTGGTCTCGAACTCCTGACCTCAGGTGATCTGCCCGCCTCTTCCTCCCAAAGTGTTGGAATTACAGGCATGAGCCACCGTGCCTGGCTTTTCTTTTTTCTTTTTGAGAAGGAGCCTCACTCTGTCACCCAGGCTGGAGTGCAATGGTGCAATCTTGGCTCATTGCAATCTTCGCTTCCCAGGTTCAAGCTATTCTCATGCCTCAGTCTCCCAAGTAGCTGGGATTACAGGCATGCGCCACCATGCCTGGCAAATTTTGTATTTTTAGTAGAGGTGGGGTTTCACCATGTTGGTCAGGCTGATCTCGAACTCCTGACCTTAGGTGATCCGCCTGCCTCTGCCTCTGCCTCCCAAAGTGCTGGGATTACAGGCATGAGCCACCACTCCTGGCCGGCTTTTCTTTTTCATTAAGAAACGTATGAATGCTTTTTTCCCCCCGCTTTTTTGAGATGGAGTCTCACTCTGTCACCCAGGCTGGAGTGAAGTGATATGATCTCGGCTCACTGCAACCTCTGCCTCCTAGGTCCAAGCGATTCTCCTGCCTTAGCTCCCAAAGTAGCTGGGATTACAGGCATGAGCCACCATGCCCAGCTAATTTTGTATTTTTAGTAGAGACGGGGTTTCCCATGTTGGCCATGCTGGTTTCGAACCTGTGACCTCAGGTGATCCACCTGCCTTGGCCCCCTAAAGTGCTGGGATTACAGGCGGGAGCCACCGCCCCCCCCCCCTCGCCCCCGGGCCCAATGAAGCTTTAAAGAAAAATTACCACCTTTAACACAATGTAACATAATTGCAGCTCTTTAAGGCATGTGTAATATAAACTCTTTAGAAATCAAGACCTTATAAAACTAAGAAGCCAAAGTTATTTCAGAAAACATTGAACTGAGCCATTTTGTTTCCTCCCTGGTCCATTTATTATGATGATGAATAATAATGTTACTATGATTATTTTTTGTATCTTTCCAAATGCCTCTCAGTCTTGTGCATTCTGCATTAAAATGGATTCCCCAAGGGAATTCTTTCTACTGCTTAAATGTTTCAACAATTCACTGGCTATCTTTTTATCATTTTAGTGAAAATATTGATGACTGTCTGCAGAATGAGCTGCTGTTTACAGGGTCTATCCTTAATGTAAACAAAAGAGCTCTAACAGCGCGGTTACCACGCACCAGGCTCAAAAACCCAGCTGCCAACTCCAGGCTGGAAGCCAGCCAAAGTGAGCTAGGACTGGAGTCAGGAAGACAGGGGTTCTTGGCAATGGCACCCAATTAATTATGTGCATGATTTAGATGGGGGAAGATTAGAGGCCATGCTTTTGCTCTCTGTTCTACTCCTGACTTGCTGGCTCATACCGTACCTTTGTTATTTACTTACAACATGAAAACAAAGAGTGACGACTCACTCTTCCTTGCCTTTATCTGTTATATCTCTATTTTGCTTTCCTATAAGCAGGCTTTCAAGGCAAGGAGGTAATTTTATTTTATTTATTTATTTTTTGAGATAGAGTTTTGCTCTTGTTGCCCATGCTGGAGTGCAATGACACAATCTCAGCTCACCACAACCTCCGCCTCCCGGGTTCAAGCAATTCTGCTGCCTCAGCCTCCCGAGTAGCTGGGATTACAGGCATGCACCACCACACCTGGCTAATTTTGTATTTTTAGTAGAGACGAGGTTTCTCCATGTTGACCAGGCTGGTCTCGAACTCCCCACCTCAAGTGATCTGCCCGCCTCAGCCTCCCAAAGTGCTGGGATTACAGGTGTGAGTTACCGTGCCTGGCCCTGGCAAGGACTATGTCTCATTGATCATACCAGTTGTTATGTGCACAGTTGCTGGCACATAACAGTACAAATATACTCACAGAGACTGCTGAAAATTTCAGGAAAAAGTATTAGGTTTGTCAACCCTAGATGTCAACATTTTATTTATTAATCATATAACAATGCAGGGCTTAGCTACTGAAGAGGTTTTTTTTAAATGTATTGACTTTGGAATGCATACCCTAACCCAGCACAGGCCCCCACCATGCCCTATTGCTCACTCTCCTAATCATGCATTTCATATTTCTGGCCTGGCCCAGGATTCCAGGCTTTGGAATTCAGGGTAAAGAACAAACTCCTGATTATCTCAATCCTGTTCAGTAAAGGGAGCTTTATCCTCTTTCATGAAAATAGTTGGGCATCCTGGCTATGCCCCTTGCTGTATTTTCCTGCTAAAAGAGCAAATTAAATCCAAATCCAAGGTGCATAGAGAGAGGGTGGAAATCATCCAAATCATTTGGAATTCACCAATGCTATCATACACTCAATTAATATGACTACATATAAACAGGCAAAGAGATCAAAATGAAATAATAAAACATTTTCCTAAAGAAAAAGGAAGACAGACTGTGTGGGGTGGCTCACGCCTGTAATCCTAGCACTTTGGAAGGCTGAGGCAGGCTGATCACTGGAGCCCAGGAGCTTGAGACCAGCCTGGGCAACATGGCGAAACCCCATCTCTACCAAAAACACAAAAATTAGCAGGGTGTGGTGGCGTGCACCTGTAGTCCCAGCTACGCAGGAGGCTGAGGTGGGAGGATCACTTGAGCCCAGGAGGGTAAGGTCGCATTGAGCCGAAATAGCACCACTGCACTCCAGCCTGTGTGGCAGGAGGGAGACTCTGTTCAAAAAAAAAAAAAAAAAAGAGTAATAAAATAAAAATAAAGAAAAAGGAAAGAAAATAAATACCAAGGGGAATATGAGAGTAACGGTTAATTCTGGTTTTTTTTTTTTTTTTTTTTTTTGGAGATGGGGTATTGCTCTGTCACTCAGTAGCAGGGACTCCTGGAACCTGCCACCACGTCTAGCTAATGTTTGTATTTTTTTGTAGAGATGGGGTTTTGCTATACTACCCAGGATGATCTTGAACTCCCGAGCTCAAGCAATGCAACTACCTTGGTCTCGCAAAGTGCTGGGATTACACGTGGGGGCTACCACCCTAGCTGGTATTTTTAAAAATCAGAGTAAGTGGTCTTTACCTATTTAATACAAACATTATACCTATAACTCATGATTGGAAAACTGAATTAGGGCAGGGTGCAGTGGTTCATGTCTGTAATCTCAGGACTTTGGGAGGCCAAAGTGGACAGATCACTTGAGGTCAGGAGTTCAAGATCAGCCTGGGCAACATGATGAAACCCAGTTCCCACTAAAAATACAAAAATTAGCCAGGCATGGTGGCACACACCTGTAATCCCAGCCACTCGGGAGGCTGAGGCAGAAGAATCACTTGAACCGAGGAAGCAGAGGTTGAAGTCAGCAGAGACTGCACCGCTGCACTCCAGCCTGGGCGACAGAGCGAGACTCCATCTCAAAAAAAGAAAAAGACTAAATTATAGTGTGTGCAGTCAACCAATGCCCATCAGAAACGAAAACAATCTCCTAAGTTATTTTATTACTCAGCCAAGTATGGAAAATAGCATTTGTGTGGGCATGGTTGCTCATACCTGTAATACCAGCAGTTTGCGAGGCTGAGGTGGGAGGATCCCTTGAGGCCAAGGTTTCAGATCGGCCTGGGCAACATAGTGAGATACCATCTCTAAAAAAAAGTTTTTTAATAGGGATTAATAAATTCTAATATTAGTTGAGGCTGAGCGCTGGTGGCTTACACCTGTAATCCCAGCACTTTGGGAGGCCGAGACAGGCGGATCACTTGAGGTCAGGAGTTTGAGACCAGCCTGGCCAATATGATTGAGTTATATGTTTTACCTCATGGCATGAGTAAAACATACTAATCTTTTTTTTTTTTTTTGAGATGGAGTCTGGCTCTGTCGCCCAGGCTAGAGTGCAGTAGCCGGATCTCAGCTCACTGCAAGCTCCACCTCCTGGGTTTACGCCATTCTCCTGCCTCAGCCTCCCGAGTAGCTGGGAGTACAGGCGCCTGCCACCTCACCCGGCTAGTTTTTTGTATTTTTTAGTAGAGACGGGGTTTCACCATATTAGCCAGGATGGTCTCGATCTCCTGACCTCGTGATCCGCCCGTCTCGGCCTCCCAAAGTGCTGGGATTACAGGCTTGAGCCACCACGCCCGGCCAAACATACTAATCTTTTAGTAAAGATGGTGAAACCCCATCTCTACTAAAAATACAAAAACTAGCCGGGCATGGTGGTGAGTGCCTGTAATCCCAGCTACTCAAGACACTGAGACAGGAGAATCGCTTCAACCTGGGAGGTTGAAGTTGCAGTGAGCCAAGATCGCGCCATTGCACTCTAGCCTGGGTGACAGAGTGAGACTCTGTCTCAATCAATCAATCAATCAATCAATAGTATTAATTGATTTTAGAGAATTTGTAACCACCCAGTGGGTTCACCTTGCCTGCTACCTAGACAGAGCTGATTTCTCAAGACAGGGGAATTGCAATAGAGAGAGTAATTAACACAGAGATGGTACAGGAGACCGGAGTTTTATTATTACTCAAATCAGTCTTCCTGAGCATTTGGGGATCAGAGGTTTTCTTTTTTCTTTTTTTTTTTTTGTGAGAGAGTCTCGCTCAGTTGCCCAGACTGGAATGCAGTGGCTCAACGCTCAATCTCAGTTCACTGCAAACTCCGCCTCCCGGGTGCAAGCAAGTCTCCTGCCTCAGCCTCCCAACTAGCAGGGATTACAGGCATGCACCACCACACCTGGCTAATTTTTGTATTTTTAGTAGAGATGGGGTTTCACCATATTGGCCAGGCTGGTCTTGAACTCCTGACCTCAGGTGATTCGCCCACCTCGGCTTCCCAAAGTGCTGGGATTACAGGCATGAGCCACTGTGCCCAGCCAGGGGATCAGTTTTTAAGGACAACTTAGTGAGTGGGAGGAAGCTGGTGAGCTGGGAATGTGGATTGGCCATGTCAGAGACAAAATTATAGGGAGTTGAAGCTGTCTTCTTGCACTGAGTCAGTTCCTGAGTGGGGCCACAGGATCAGATGAACCAGTTTATCTTTCTGGGCGGTACCAGCTGATCCATCAAGGGCAGAGTTTGCAAAATATCTCAAGCACTAATCTTAGGAGCAGTTTAGGGAGGGTCAGCATCTTGTAGCCTCCAGCTGCATGACTCCTAAACCATAATTTCTAATCTTGTGGCTAATTTGTTAATCCTACAAAGGCAGTCTAGTCCGCAGGCAAGAAGGAGATTTTTTGGGGGAAAGAACTGTTATTGTCTTTGTTTTAAACTGTAAACTAAGTTTCTCCCAAAGTTAGTTCAGCCTATGCCCAGGAATGAACAAGAATAGCTTGGAGGTTACAAGCAAGATGTAGCTGGTAAGGTCAGCTCAGTTATAATTTTGCAATGGTGGCTTCAACATTTTTCTGGGTTTTGGGAGAGAATCTCCAGGCAGGGAATTCACTACAGAAGGGTTCTATAGAAAAATGGCCCCAGGTGGCGGGACGCGGTGGCTCATACCTGTAATCCCAGCACTTTAGGAGGCCAAGGCGGGTGGGTCACCTGAGGTCAGGAGTTCGAGATCAGCCTGGCCAACCCAGTGAAACCCCATCTCTATTAAAAATATAAAAATTAGTCAGGCGTGGTGGCAGGCATCTGTAATCCCAGATACTCGGGAGGCTGAGGCAGGAGAATCACTTGAACTCGGGAGGCCAAGGTTGCAGTGAGCCGAGATCGTGCTATTGCACTCCAGCCTTGGGGACAAGAGTGAGACTTCGTCTCAAAAAAAGAAAAAAAAAAGAAAGAAAGAAAAGAAAAATAGCCTCAGGTTGGGTGTGGTGGCTCATGCCTGTAATCCCAGCACTTTGGGAGGCTAAGGTGGGATGATCACTTAAATCCAGGAGTTCAAGACCAGCCTGGGCAACATGGCGAGACCCTGTCTCTACAAAAACTAAAAAATTTAGCCAGGTGTGGTGGTCTGTGCCTGTGGTCTCAGCTTCTTGGGAGGCTGAGGTGGGAGTGTTGCTTGGGCCTGAAAAGCCAAGGCCATAGTGAGCCACGATCACGTCACTGTGCTCCAAGACACTTTGAGACAGACCCTGTCTCAAAAAAAAAAAAAAAAAGGAAAATAAAATAAAATGGTATCATTGTCTAATAAAGTGTCAAAACATCATTAAAATCAGTGATTATGTCCTTAGGTCCCAGATCAAACTCCAGAGAAGCCATTTTCAAGTCACCAATTCATGATTCAAATTATAGAATTATAACCAAAGTGAGGACCCCTTGTATAAGACGAACAGCCAAAATTCTTTCCCTAGAAGATCAAAACTCATTTAGAAAATGTTAAGGAACTCAGAGCCCTAAGAATCCTGTGTTACCCAGAAATCTCTTTTTGTCTTCAAAATAATGCTGATCTGTAGTATGCCAGTGATAGGGACAGGAGTCAGATAAATTGTAGGCAGAAAAGGGCAGGGTCCCTGGTAAAGGCCTACCTTCAAGCCTGGAACCTTGGCCCAAAGTGAGAACATGCATTCCTGTTTTCCCACTTGAAAGTTGCCTTTTCCAAAACCACTCATGACCCACCATGCCACTCATCCTGTACCCATAAAAACCCCTGACCTGACTGGCAGAGAGCAGAGAAGGGGAGAAAAGGAGAAGCAGCTGGACATCGGAGACTGCAGTTGGATGTCGGAGAGAAGCAGCTTGATTACAGAGGGACGGCTTGACAACCTTGCTTCTGTCCCTAGCTGGACTCCAGGGGAAGATCACCTTCCCACTCCATCCCCCTTCTGGCTCCCCTTCCTGCTGAGAGCAACTTTCATCAGCAATAAAATCCTCTGTATTCACCACCCTTCAGTTCATTTGTGTGACCTGATTTTTCCTGGATGCTAAACAAGAACTCAGGTGCCATGGGTGCAGACGCTAAAGGTTGTCACACTGACCGTCTGCCCTCGCTGGCAGAGAGCAACCACCTCACAAAAAAAGAGAGGGCCCAGTGAGCTGTTTAACATTTAAGCCATCTGTAGATGGCAAAGCTAAAAGAGCACTATAACACACACCCTCTGGGGCCTTGGGAGTCGTGGGTACTCCCCGCTAGACACTGCCAGGGGGTCACATGGAATTTTGCTCCTGTTTGTGCCTAAATGCACTCACTCTGGCACCTGCACCTGCTCACCTGCATGCTCCCCCTCCTGTGAGGGGTTGAGAGCTGTGGACTGAGTAAGTGAGGCATCCCTGTCATGAGGCCCGTGAAGGGGTCAAGGAAAATTTCCTGTTTCACCAGGTTCAGCCAAACCAAGATGCCCACATCTCTTTATATAGTATGCAGTTTTCTTTTCATCTCTTTCTCTTTTTTTAAATAATGTCTCTTTTCATCTCTTTAAATACGATTGGTGCATGTTCTCTGTGTTCTATATACCAAAGTCATATCATAAACTATATTATGAACCTATAGTTTCATAAAGCTTCCCTTTGCTTGCTTCAAGTAATTCTCTACTTTTGGCCTCAATGCAATATGAGGAAGAGGAGGAGGTAGATGTGATGAACACAAAACCCTACTGCACCTCCACAGAAGAGGCCCTGCAGTCATTTTCAACACAAGGCTTTGAGGAGAACCCACCAGCACAGTAGGCTGGAAAGAAACACATTTGCTCTCCCTGTCTAGCTGTGAATGTGTTCAACTCAGTTCTGTCTTCCTGTCTCTCTTACAACACTCATGAGAAATATCGTTTACAGACACCACTGTGTCCCCATGGGTGTCTTGTCCAACAGTTATTACATGCCCTGGGGCCTTGGCTGCATCTCCTTTCTTAGTACTCCCACCCCAGACAGAACATCGTAACATCCATGAGTGGCAATGACATTATTATTCCTGCTCTAATTTATTTTTTAAAATAATTTGCATGCATCAGTATAAAACCCAACCTTACTTGCTTCCTTGTTTGCTTTTCTTTTCTTTTTCTTTTTTTTTTTTTTTTTGAGTCAGTTTTGCTCTTTCGTCCAGGCTAGAGTACAGTGGTGCCATATGGTTCACTGCAGCCTCCTCTTCCTGGGTTCAAGCAATTCTCATGCCTTGGCCACCCAAGTAGCTGGGACTACACATATGCACCCCAACTCCTGGCTAATTTTTGTAGGTTTTCTAGTAGACATGTGGTTTCACCATGTTGGTCAGGCTGGTCTCGAACTCCTGACCTGAAGTGATCTGCCCGGCTTGGCCTCCCAAAGTGCTGGGATTATAGGCCTGAGCTACCCTGCCCTGCCCCTAAACTTTCATTATGATCCAAACAGAATTGCATTCAACAATTGCTCAAGGCCAGGTGTGGTGGCTCACACCTGTAATTCCAACACTCTGGGAGGCTGAGGTGGAAGGATTGCCTGAGGCCAGGAGTTCAAGACTACCCTGGGCAACATAGAGAGACTTCATGTGTCCCAAAAAAAAAAAAAAAAAAAAAAAAAAAAATAGGCCAGGTGCGGTGGCTCATGCCTGTAATCCCAGCACTTTGGGAGGCCAAGGTGCGTGGATCACCTGAGGTCAGGAGTCCGAGACCAGCCTGGCCAACACGGTGAAATCCCATCACTAATAAAATTACAAAAATTAGCTGAGTGTGGTGGTGCTTGCCTGTAGTTCCAGCTACTCGGGAGGCTGAGGCAGGAGAATCACTTGAATCTGGGAGAGGGAGGTTGCAGTGAGCCAAGATCGTGCCACTGCACTCCAGCCTGGGCAACAGAGCAAGGCTCCCTCCGTCTCAAAAAAACACAAAAAACACAAAAAAACACACACAAAAAAAGCCAGGCATTATGGTACACAACTGTAGTCCCAGCTACTCAGGAGGCTTAGGCAAGAGGATGGTGTGAGCCGAGGAGTTTGAGGCTGCAGCTGTGATAATGCCACTACACTCGAGCCTGGGTGACAGAGCAAGACCCTGATTCTAAAAAAGAAAAAAACAAAAAAATTAAAAAAAAAAAAAAACTGCTCAAATGCTTCATCATTGAAAAAAGCATTTCATATGTTGGGACTGCTCTTCATAAGTCATGTTAAGCCAGAACAGAATTCTCCAGCAAGACTCTTGGCAGTTAATAGCATTTTAAATTTTCTTCTTTTGGTATATTGGTGTTTTCTAATTTTCTATCATGAACACTTGTTGCCGTTTCAAGTAGAGAATAACTGCATACTAGGCAACGTGCTAAGAATTTTACATGCATTCTCTTACTAACTGCTCCCAACCATCTTTGTTTTTTTTTTTTTTTTTTTAGATTACAGGCCCCAGCCATCACACTCGGCTAATTTTTGTATTTTTAGTAGAGACGGAGTTTCACCATGTTGGTCAGGTTGGTCTCAAACTCCTGACCTCAAGTGATCCACCCACCTTGGCCTCCCAAAGTGCTGGGATTACAGGTGTGAGCCACCACGCCTGGCCCATCTTTGAAATACTATTGTTAGTCCATTTTACAGCAAAGGAAACAAAGGCCATTAAGGTTAAATAATGTACCTAGTTCAGCTTGGCTGCGCGGCTTTATACAAACCACTAATTCTCTTAGGCCCTTAGTTTTATGGCCTATAAAACTGAGAGAGTATCTCTCTCATCAAATGTAAGGATTAAAAAAGAATGCCAACTGTGAAGGAGTTCGTATGTGAGATACCTGGTCTACAGAAAACAATACTCTTTCTTTATGTTCTCCGCAGATGTCGAGTACTACTATTAAAACAGACTCCGGGCGGGGCGCGGTGGCTCAAGCCTGTAATCCCAGCACTTTGGGAGGCCGAGACGGGCGGATCACTA
>NW_016803344.1:2933144-2941009 GCF_001698545.2 Rhinopithecus bieti | reverse complement strand
AACTTTCCTAAAGATTTTCCCATTTCAGCTGTTTCAGTCTGGTTAGGGAAACACTACACACTATACATAACATCTTTGAGTGTTGATGTGAGCTTTTTTTTCTTTCTTTTTTTTGAATCTCTGTGCCGCCTGTTACTTCCATAAAAGGCCCCAATTAATTATATTTATGAATAGCCCAATTTGTTTTTTTTTTTTTTTTTTTTTGAGACAGTCTCACTCTGTCATCCAGACTGGAGTGCAGTGGCGCGATCTGAGCTCACTGTAACCTTTGCCTCCCAGTTCAAGCAATTCTCCTGCCTCAGCCTAGGATTACAGGCGGGATTACAGGCGATTGCCACGCCTGGCTAATTTTAGTAGAGACGGGGATTCACCATGTTGGAGAGGCTGGTCTCAAACTCCTGACCTCAAGTGATCCACCCACCTTGACCTCCCAAAGTGCTGAGATTACAGGTGTAAGCCACTGCTCTCAGCCATGAATAGCCTAATTTGTTTGGCATACTTATACCTTGGAGTAACTATTTTACCAACCAGACAATATTTCTTCTCCTAAGGGACCATATCTTGTACAAATGCTTGGTCTAGAGAAATTACAATATTTTATTAAGGCCAGGTGAGGTGGCTCATGCCTATAATCCCAGCACTTTGGGTGGCCAAGGAGGGCAGATCATTGGAGCCCAGGAGTGTGAGATCAGCCTGTGCAACATGGTGAAACCCTGTCTCTACCAACAATTTAAAAACACAAAAATTAACCAGGTGTGCTGGTGTGGGCCTGTGATCCCAGCTATTTGAGAGACTGAGGTGGGAGGATCACTGGAGCCCAGGATATAACTACCCAATGGGTTCACCTTGCTAGCTGCCTAGACAGAGTCAATTTATCAAGACAGGAGAATTGCAATAGAGAAAGAGTAATTCACACAGAGCTGGCCACAGTTGTATTATTCAAATCAGTCTCTCCGAGCATCTGGGGGTCAGTTTTTAAACATAACTTGGCCCAGGTGTGGTGGCGTATACCTGTAATTCCAGCACTTTGGGAGGCTGAGGTAGGCGGATTCCTTGAGGTCAGGAGTTCGAGACCAGAATGGACAACATGGTGAAACCCCCATCTCTACATTTCAACAACATGGTGAAACCCCATCTCTATAAAATACAAAAAATTAGCTGGGCATGGTGGAGCACACCTGTAGTCCCAGCTAGCCACTGCACCCGGCCAACCCACTGATTTAAAGTGAAATAAATTTATACTATCACAGTTCTGAAGGTCAGAGGTCCAAAATCAAGGTGACAGCAGAACCATGATCTCTCTGAAAGCTGTAGGGGCGAATCTATTCTATGCCTTTCTCTGAGCTCCTGGTGCTCCCAGCAATGCTTGGCACTTATTGGCTTGTAGATGCATCACTTGAATCGCTGCCTGTGTTGTTGCACAGTGTTCTCCTGTGTATCTCTCTTCCTGTTGTCTTCCCTTTGTGTGTCTGTCTCTGTGTTTCTCCTCCTTTTCTTAGAAAAGGAGACCCATGTGATTAGGGCTCACCCTAATGACTTTATCTTTTTATTTATTCATGTATTTTTGAGACAGAGTCTCGCTCTGACACCCATGCTGGAGTGCAGTGGCACCATCTCAGCTTGCTGCCACCTCTGCCTCCTGGGTTCAAGCAAGTCTCCCACCTCAGCCTCCTGAGTCCATGGGAGTACAGGTGCCCACCACCATGCCCAACTAATTTTTGTATTTTTGGGGGGGGGGAGATGGAGTTTTGCTCTTGTTGACCAGGCTGGAGTGCAATGGCGCGATCTTGGCTCACTACAACCTCTGCCTCCCAGGTTCAAGCAATTCTCCTGCCTTAGCCTCCTGAATAGCTGGGATTATAGGCATGCACCTGCCTAGTTTTGTATTTTCAGTAGAGATGGAGTTCCTCCATGTTGGTCAGGCTGGTCTCGAATTCCCCATGTCAGGTGATCTGCCCGCCTCGAATCCCAAAGTGCTGGGATTACAGGCGTGAGCCACTGCATCTGGCCTAATTTTTGTATTTTCAGTAGAGACAGAGTTTCACCATTTAGGCTGGGCTGGTCTCAAACTCCTGAACTCAAGTGATCTACCTGCTTCAGCCTCCCAAAGTGCTGGGATTATGGGCGTGAGCCACCACACTTGGCCTAATGATTTTATCTTAATTTGATTAATTCTGCAAAGACCGTCTTTCCCAATAAGATTACATTCACAGGTGTGGGAGTTGGGACTTGAACATGTATTTTTGAGAAACATGAGTCAACCCATAACAGATACTGAGAAGGTTGTTCTCAGAAAATGGTAGACATTTGGTGCAGGAGGTTGTAACTTATCAGGCCAAGTTCAAGAGGATCAATCAAGGGACAGACAGGCGGAACAGATGTATAGAGGGAAGCAGAGAGAAAACATCACAGAAAGTTGAAGACTGGTCTCCATGACATCCCTTGTGTCAATTCACCATTCCATTCTTTATTTTTATTCACCTGAGTAACTTTATCTTTATTCTTTTCTTTTCTTTCTTTCTTTTTTTTTTTTTTGACAAAGGGTCTTGTTTTATTACCCAGGCTGGAGTACAGTGGTGTGATCATGATTCATTGCAGCCTTGACCTTCTGGGCTCAGTAATCTTCCAGTCTCAGTTCCCCAAGTAGCAGAGACTACAGGCTTTTGTCAGAGACGGAGTTTTGCCTCATTACTCAGGCTGGTCTGGAACTCCTGAGCTCAAGCAATCCTCCCACCTCTGCCTCCCAATGTGCTGGGATTACAGGTGTGAGCCCAGCCTGGCTTTCTCTTTCTATACTCTAAAATCATTAGAATCCTGAACAGAAGAGTAATTTTCCCAAAGTCAGTGTGGAACGGGTCATTATTTCTGAAAACAAGCTCTCCAGCCAGAAGAAAACTGATAAATATAAAGGAAATGTGATAGGTTCTTCATATAGCAAAATGTGGCCAGGCGCAGTGGCTCATGCCTGTAATCCCAACATTTTGGGAGGCCAAGGCGGGTGGATCACAAGGTCAGGAGTTCAAGACCTGCCGGCCAAGATGCTGAAACTTCGTCTCTACTAAAAATACAAAAAAATTAGCTAGGCATGGTGGCACGCACCTGTAATCCCAGCTATTTGGGAGGCTGAAGCAGGGAATTCCTTAAACCCAGGAGGTAGAGGTTGCAGTGAGCTGAGATCGTGCCACTGCCCTACAGCGTGGGCAACAGAGCAAGACTCCGTCTAAAAAAAAAAAAAAAAAAGCAAAATGTATCCCATAAAAAAGATATCCTTCCATAAATGTATTTTGTTTCTACTTGTTTTTTCTTTTTTTTTTTTTGAGACAGGGTCTCACTCTCTTTGCCCAGCTTGGAGTGCAACGGTGTGGTCCTCCCACTTCAGCCTCCTGAGTCGTTGGGACCACAAGTGAAAGCTACCACACCTAGCTAGGTTTTGTTGTCGTTGTTGTTGTATTTTCAGTAGAGACAGGGTTTTGCCATGTTGCCCACGCTGGTCTCAAATTCCTAGACTCAAGCAATCCTCCCAACTTGGCCTTCCAAAATGCAGGGATTACAGGTGTGAGCCACTGTGCCCAGTTTCTACTTTTTATGGATCAAAATATTCATTAAAATGGAAGTGACAGCAGGGCGCGGTAGCTCACGCCTGTAATTCTAGCACTTTGGGAGGCCGAGGCAAGCGGATTGCCTGAGGTCGGAAGTTTGAGACCAGCCTGACCAACATGGAGAAACCCCATCTCTACTAATAATACAAAAATTAGCCAGGCGTGGTGGTGCATGCATGTAATCCCAGCTACTCAGGAAGCTGAGGCAGGAGAATCACTTGAACCCGGAAGGCGGAGGTTGCAGTGAGCCAAGATTGCGCCATTGTACTCTAGCCTGGGTAACAAGAGTGAAACTCCATCTCAAAAACAAGCACAAAAAAAAAACAAACCCGGAAGTGACAGGAGTGTGTTTTGGTTTACAGTGTTCCCTGTGGCAAAATTAAAACTGGCAATCCTATGTCTGGACTTAGAATTTTTAAAAATTTACTTTCATGGACCACAAACGACTGATATAAAGCAAACTGAAACCAGTGTTCTGCCTGCAGAACACCCGCAAGCTTTGCTGAGTAGGGGATCTCTCCTGGATCCCACCTCTGCTTCTTTTCCCCCAGATGTCTCCTTTCATAAACATTTTTACCAGGCTGAGTGTTCCTAAAGGCTTCCCTTGCATTGACTATGGAGCTCACAGCAATTTTTTTGTTGCTTGGAAATGACTACTCCTCTCTAAGGGTGTGTTTCAGGAAAAACTCTCCCAAGCTGTGCTTTTCCACTGTTCTCACACCACCACAATGACCGCCAACACAGAAGAAGACTTCTATGGCCAAATATATGGGAGTTTTTCCCCATACACCAAGCAGCCGACACCAGGTGGGGGCCCTACAATTTAATTCTGACATTATCTACTTGGAGATAGCATCAGATCCCATGGCTTGAGGATTCAGTCCCCAACACTGCGTCCCTTGCAGAAGACATCAGTGGTAAGTCTATGCCACTGGAACTTCGGACCTACCAACGACAAGTTGAAGTCTCTACGACCCCCAATTTGGGTTCCTTAAATTTGCTAGAGAGGCTCACTGGACCCAGGCAAATAGTGATGTTTACCAGTTTATTGTAAAGGATACAGGTGAAGAGATGCATAGATATGAAGGAAGGGGTGCGGAGCTTCCATGCCCTCCCTGGGTGCACCGCCCGCTAGAAATCTCCACACGTTCAGCCATCCAGAAGCTCTCCAAACCAGTCCTCTGTGTTTTTATGGAAGCTTCATGGCCTCAGCATTCCTTCTGTCAGGGGCATTTGAACCAGAGCAACTCCGTCTTGAATACAAGCTGGGTTAAAAAGGCTGACACCTACTGGACTGCATTCCCAGATGGTTAGGCATTCCAAGTCACAGGATGAGATGGGAGGTCAGCACAAGATACAGGTCACAAAGACCTTTCTGATAAAACAGTTTGTAGTAAAAAAGCCGGCTTAAACTCACCAAAACCAAGACGGCAATGAGAGTGACCTCTGGTCATCCTCACCGCTACACTCCCACCAGTGCCATGACAGTTTACAAATGCCATGGCAACATCAGGAAGTTACCCTATATGGTCTAAGAAGGGGAGGCATGAATAACCACATTCATGCT
This sequence comes from Rhinopithecus bieti, assembly GCF_001698545.2. Classification (NCBI taxonomy): domain Eukaryota; kingdom Metazoa; phylum Chordata; class Mammalia; order Primates; family Cercopithecidae; genus Rhinopithecus; species Rhinopithecus bieti. Next base: position 2,935,843 of record NW_016803344.1, on the reverse strand, counting down.
TTTGTTTAGCATATATTCATATACATGTTTAGCATATATGCTTTTGTTTAGCATACATTCAAAAAATAACCATAAAAATGGGCAACCAGGGCGGGGCGCTGTGGCTCACGCCTATAATCCCAGCACTTTGGGAGGTTGAGGTGGGCGGATCACGAGGTCAGCAGATGGAGACCATCCTGGCTAACACGGTGAAACTCTGACTCTACTAAAAATACAAAAAATTAGCCGGTCGTGGTGGCGGGCGCCTGCAGTGCCAGCTACTCAGGAGGCTGAGGCAGGAGAATGGCGTGAACCTGGGAGGCAGAGCTTGCAGTGAGCTGAGATGGTGCCACTGCACTCCAGCCTGGGTGACAGAGCAAGACTGTGGCTCAAAAAAAAAAAAAAAAAAAAAAAAAGGGCAACCAGCTGGGCGTGGTGGTTCACGCCTGTAATCCCAGCACTTTGGGAGGCCGAGGCAGGCGGATCACGAGGTCAGGAGTACGAGACCAACTTGATCAACATGGAGAAACCCCGTCTCTACTAGAAATACAGAATTAGCTGGGCATGGTGGCGCATACCTGTAATCCCAGCTACTCGGGAGGCTGAGGCAGGAGAATTGCTGGGGCCTGGGAGATATAGACTGCACTGAGCTGTGATAGTGCCACTGTGCTCCAGCCTGGGTGACAGAGCAAGACTCTGTCTCAAACAAACAAAAAACATGTGGATGCTCCTGCAGGGGCCAAGGCCCTTGGCCCCCTGGAGGTTTGAAAATCACTGACAGGCAGATTAATTGGAGAAAGGCACATACAAATTTATTTAACATGTATACACGGGAGCCTTCAGAATGAAAACTCAAAGATACAGGAAAAATTGTCGATTTTTATGCTTGGGTTCAACAAAGTATGAATAGCCAGGTAACTGGACAAAAAGGGCAAGATCTAATGTTGATAGACTGAGTGAGGAGCCCAGCAAGGCCTGTCTGTCTAGATTCTTGGCCTCTCTGAGTTGCACTACTTCCTTCTGGGTGTGGGGCAAGACTCTCTCTGGAATAGGGGTCTTATGGCCTACAAACAAGGTAGGCCAGATAATTAGAATTTTTTCTTTTTTTTTTTTTTTTGAGGCGGAGTCTCGCTCTGTCACCCGGACTGGAGTGCAGTGGCCAGATCTCAGCTCACTGCAAGCTCCGCCTCCCGGGTTTATGCCATTCTCCTGCCTCAGCCTCCCGAGTAGCTGGGACTACAGGCGCCCGCCACCTTGCCCGGCTAGTTTTTTTGTATTTTTTAGTAGAGACAGGGTTTCACCGTGTTAGCCAGGATGGTCTTGATCTCCTGACCTCGTGATCCGCCCGTCTCGGCCTCCCAAAGTGCTGGGATTACAGGCTTGAGTCACCGCGCCCGGCCTAGAATTTTTTCTTTTCTTTTCTTCTTCTTCTTTTTTATTTTTTTAGACAGAGTCTTGCTCTGTCACCAGGCTGGAGTGCAGTGGCGTGATCTTGGCTCACTGCAACCTTCACCTCCCGGGTTCAAGCCATTCTCCTGCCTCAGCCTCCCAAGTAGCTGGGATTACAGGTGCCCACCACCACGCCCAGCTAATTTTTGTATTTTTAGTGGAGACAGGGTTTCATCATGTTGGCCAGGATGGTCTCTATCTCCTGACCTCGTGATCCACCTGCCTCGGCCTCCCAAAGTGCTGGGATTATAGGCCTGGCCAGCATATCTGGTAACTTTTTAAATTGTCCACTGCAACTTACATCTTCTGGATTCAAGCAATTTTCTTGCTTCAGCCTCGTGAGTAGCTAGGACTACAGGTGTGCATCACCATGCCTGGATAATTTCTATATTTTTAGTGAAGACAGAGTTTTGCCATGTTGGCCAGGCTAGTCTTGAACTCCTGACCTCAAGTGATCTGCTTGCCTTGGCCTCCCAAAGTTCTGGGATTACAGGCTTGAGCCACTGTGCCTGGCCAACTTTTAAAATTGTTTTGCAGTGATGGTTTTTCACTATGTTGCCCAGGCTGGTCTCAAACTCTTGGCTTTAAGCAATCCTCCCACCTCTGCCTCCCAAAGTGACATTACAGGCATGACCCACCACACTTGGCCCCAGTTTTATTAAATGCTCATTTATCACACATAGGGTGTTTGCTGTCTCTTCATGTGCCATGGTAAAATGAAAATCTTGCATAAGCACTATTGTTTATTACCTCTCCTCCTGAATCTGAGAAGCTGAGCTGGAGAAGGTCACACAGCCAGACAAATGGCTCCGTTACAAAACAAGGAATCCTAGTGTTTCCCTGATTCATTGTTTCTTTCATTGTTCTGATTATTTTTGCTACAGAACAAATCACTCCAAAACTTAGCAGCTTAAAACCACCATTGTATTACCTTTTTCAGTTCTGTTAGCTGACTGGGCTCAGCGGGAAGGTTCTTGCTCAGGATTTCTATGCAGTTGGAGTAAGTTGGCAGCTGGGGCTAGAGTGGGCATAAAAGCTGAACCAGATTTCCAGAATGGCTCTCTTCCTCCTCCTCCTCCTTCTTCTTCTACTATTATTATTATTGAGACAGGGTCTCACTGTCACCAAGGCTGGAGTGCAGTGGCTCAATCATAACTCATTGTAGCCTCAAACTCCTGGGCTCAAATGTTCCTCCCACCTCAGCCTCCTGAGTAGTTGGGACTATAGTCATGTGCTACCATGGCCAGCTAATTTTAAATTTTCATAGAGAT
>NW_016803344.1:2905027-2930096 GCF_001698545.2 Rhinopithecus bieti | reverse complement strand
CCCACCTCACTTTTTTTTTTTTTTTTTTTTTTTTTAAGAGGGAGTTTCACTCTGTCACCCAGGCTAGAGTGCAGCGGCATGATCTCAGCTCACTGTAACCTCTGCCTCCCGGGTTCAAGAGATTCTCCTGCCTCAGAGTGCCAAGCAGCTGGGATTACAGGTGCCTGCCGCCATGCCTGGCTAATTTTTGTATTTTAATAAAGATGAGGTTTCACCATGCTGGCCAGGCTGGTCTCGAACCCCTGACCTCAAGTGATCCATCCGCCTCAGCCTCCCAAAGTGCTGGGATTACAGGTGTGAGCTACCGTGCCTGGCCCACATCTCTACTTGTTAATAAAAAGAGAATAATAATAATAAAGCTGAGAATCTTTATCATTACATCTCTTCCCCCCCCCCTTTTTTTTTTGAGGTGGAGTCAGGCTGGAGTGCAACAGCAGGGTCTCAGCTCACTGTAACCTCTGCCTGTTGGGTTCAAACCACTATTCTGCCTCCCAAGTAGCTGAGATTACAGGCATGCACCACCACTCCCGGCTGGTTTTTGTATTTTTAGTAGAGATGGGGTTTCACCACATTGGCCAGGCTGGTCTCGGAATCCTGACTTCAGGTGATCCACCCACCTTGGTCTCCCAAAATATTGGGATTACAGGCGTGAGCCGCTGCACCCAGTCATGTTTCTGCTCTTTCTGTGCTTTCTGTCATGTAAGTACCACACATTAAGCAATTGCACTACTGGAGCTCCTCTGCTCTCTTTCTGAATGACTTTATCCAATCCCATGACTCTAATGCCATCTCAATACCAGCATTATCAACATTTATATCTCCAGCCCTGATCTCTTCCTGGAACAGACTGCTATCATTCACCTGCCTTCTTAATATTCCAACCAGGAAATTCATAGACAGCACAGTGTATCTCCTGGTGCTCTTGGTTCCTCCCTTCCCAAACCTGTTCTCCCACAGTAGGCTTTCCTTGTCTTGTAAGCAGCACCACCTCCTTTTTAACCACACTAGTAGGAAATTTCCTTATATCTGGATTCATTTATTTCTCCTCACTCTCTACATCCAATTCATCACAAGTCTTGTTCATTCTGTATCCAAAGCCATTTCAAACTTATCCACCTCCATTACCACTCCATCTCCTTACCCTCTCCATTACCACCCCATCTCCTTGCCCTATCCAACCCATTCTCTACCCAGAAAATAGGTCTATCTTAAAAAATGAAAATCAGATCACTCACAGTCTATGCAACCTCCTTCACTGGATTCCCATTACACTTAGAATTAAATATAAACTGGGGCCTGGCACAGTGGCTCACACTGGTAATCCCAGCACAGTGGCTCACACTGGTAATTCCAGCATTCTGGGAGGCAAAGGCAGGCAGATCACCTGAGGTCAGGAGTTGGAGACCAGCCTGGCCAACATGGTGAAACCCTGTCTGTGATAAAATACAAAAATTAGCCAGGCTTGGTCGAGGGCACCTGTAATCCCAGCTACTTGGGAGGCTGAGGCAGGAGAACTGCTTGAACCCAGGAGGCAGAGGTTGCAGTGAGTTGAGATCATGCCACTGAACTCCAACCTGCGTGACAGAGCAAGACTCCGTCTCTAAATAAATAAATAAATAAATAAATAAATAAAATAAAATAAAAAACTTGTGGTGCCCTCTAAACTGCTACAAGACCTGGCTTCTACCCATCCTCTCAAACTCAAGCTCATTTCATGCCACTCTGTCTTTGGCATACAATGCTAGTCCTGTCCAGCCTAGGGGTCTTTGCTATACTGTTCCTTCATCCTAGAAGCTCTTCCTCTACTCTTCCCATGCTACCTTTGTCCCTTCCTCTGGACCTTAGCTTAATTATTGTCCACTAAAGCAGACTTTCTGACCATCCTATCTGAAGCAAACGTCTTTGTTTCCTTTATTCTCTTTTTAGCTCCTTCTTCCCCTCAGTCCTCACAGTTATTCCCACAGTCATAATACCAACCCAATTTTTCCACAAATGAGGAAACAGAAAGACTTTTGAGGAACTTATTAGATCTTAGACAAATCAAACACCACGTAAACAACAAACTGCTTCTCTCCTAACTGGGCATCCTGCTGGGTGTGACCAGTCATACCCAACTCCACCCATATGTAAACATGGAAAGGCTAACTGGGTGTGGGGGTGCACATCTGTAGCCCCAACCACTTGGGAGGCTGAGGTGGGAGGATCACTTGAACCTGGGAAGTTGAGGCTGCAGTGAGCCAAGATTGCACCACTGCACTCCAGCCTGGGTGACAGAGCGAGACTCTGTCTCAAAAAAACCCAACTATTTTTTTAAAAAGTAAACATCGATAAGGTGAATCGGCATCTCAAACCCCAACTAAGGACACTCTTGAGACCCCCTTCCGTGGAAAGTGTGTAGTGACCCAGTTCCTGTTTGGCTGCAATCTTGGCCCTACATGGCACAGCGGCATTCAACCGAACACATAAAGACGAGAATAACTTTCTCACGAGCCTCATTTCCTGTGTTTTATATTAGAGCTCATTGTTGTTCTCTTTTTATTCCTCCTCTCAGATCAAAGTCCCATGAGATGGACATTGGTAGAGTGAAAAAAGGTTTGAACTCAACTCAAATGCTATACGAGTGCATGCATGAAACTTCAGAATGGGCTCCAGCACTGTCAATTTCTTTTCATTGACACTATCAACATGTAGAAAACATACCCTGTATGTTCTCCCTATAACTTCTCCCTTTTGTTTCGAAGGTGAAAATTTAGGTCATATACACGGAGCTGACAACAGATCTCCTAATAATTATATGCCTGAAGTTGTCACTTATTTGGCTAAAACCTACTCAGGAATTTGAATTCTCTTCTAACACCTTGAGCAGCTTCTCTTCTGTTTTGTTAACAAATCACTAAGTGTGGCATAAATATCATCAGCAAGTTTTCAGAGAATTAAACTGACTGAAGCTCCTGCTTTCCAGCATTTATTTTATTTTTTGAGATGAAGTCTCGCTGTGTCGCTCAGGCTGGAGTGCAGTGGCACAATCTCGACTCACTGCAACCTCTGCCTCCCAGGTTCAAGCGAGTCTCCTGACTCAGCCTCCCTAGTAGCTGGGATTACAGGTACAGTGCCACTATGCCCGGCCAGTTTTTTTTTTTTTTTGAAACAGAGTTTCACCCTTGTTGCCCAGGCTGGAGTGCAATGGCATGATCTCAGCTCACTGCAACCTCCACTTCTTGGGTTCAGGTGATTCTCCTGCTTAGCCTCCAGAGTAGCTGGGATTATAGGCGTGTGCTACCATGCCCGGCTAATTGTTATATTTTTAGTGGTGATAGGATTTCACCATGTTGACCAGGCTGGTCTTGAACTCCTGACCTCAAGCGATTGGCCTGCCTCAGCCTCTCAAAGTGCTGGGATTACAAGTGTGAGCCACCACACTCAGCCCTGGCTAATTTTTGTATTTTTAGTAGAGACGGAGTTTCACCATGTTGGCCAAGCTGGTCTCGAACTCCTGGCCTCAAGTGATCCACCCACCTTGGCCTCCCAAAGTGCTAGGATTATAGGCACAAGCCACCATGCTCAGCCAGCATTTATTTATTTATTATTATTTTTTTTTTATTTTTTTGAGATGGAGTCTTGCTCTGTTGCTCTGTTGCTCTGTTGCCCAGGCTAGAGTGCAGTGGTACGATCTCGGCTCACCACAACATCCACCTCCCGGGTTCAAGTGATTCTCCTGCCTCAGCTTCCCGAGTAGCTGGGATTACAGGCGCCCACTACCACGCCTGGCTAATTTTTCTATTTTTAGTAGAGATGGAGTTTCACCATCTTGTCCAGGCTGGTCTTGAACTACTGACCCTGTGATCCAACCGCCTCAGCCTCCCAACGTGCTAGGATTACAGGCATGAGCCACCGCACCCGGCTGCATTTATTTTGTAATTTTAACTTTATTATTTTTTTGAGACAGGGTCTCAGTCTGTCACCCAGTCTGGAGTGCAGTTGCATAATCACGGTTCACTCGACTTCCTGGGCTTAGGTGATCCCCCAACCTCTGCCTCTCAAGTAGCTGGGACTACAGGTGCATGCCACCACACCTGGCTAATTTTTCTATTTTTGTAGAGATGGGGTTTCGTCATGTTACCCAGGCTGGTCTCAAACTTCTGGACTCAAGCAATCTGCCCACCTTGCCTTCCCGAAGTGCTAGGATTACAAGTATCAGGCGCTGTGCCCGGCCTCCAACATTTATAAAAGCCATAAATCACCTTTGTCAGGTTATAGATCTTGAAATTTTAGCTCACAAAGGAGCCTATATTCTTCTAAGTGAATTCAAATCATCCTCCAAAGAAACAAAAATGTTTCAAGCTTCAAAATAAGTCATAAAATAGGGAACAGATAAAATTCTCTGGGAATAAATTTATTTTGCAGTGATTAAGCCTGTATTGGCAAATCTCCAGACAACTAAAATTATTTTTACATATAGAAAGTAAGTCACTAGAGGCTGGGCATGGTGGCTCATGTCTGTAATTCCAGCACTTTGGATCCGAGGCGGGCGGATCACGAGGTCAGGAGATTGAGACCCTCCTGGCTAACAAGGTGAAACCCTGTCTCTACTAAGAAAAAAAAAAACATATACGAAAAATTAGCTGGGCATGGTGGCAGGCGCCTGTGGTCCCAGCTACTCAGGCGGCTGAGGCAGGAGAATGGCATGAACCTAGGAGGTGGAGCTTGTAAGTGAGCTGAGATCACGCCACCGCACTCCAGCCTGGGCGACACAGCGAGACTCCNATTAGCTGGGCATGGTGGCAGGCGCCTGTGGTCCCAGCTACTCAGGCGGCTGAGGCAGGAGAATGGCATGAACCTAGGAGGTGGAGCTTGTAAGTGAGCTGAGATCACGCCACCGCACTCCAGCCTGGGCGACACAGCGAGACTCCGTCTCAAAAAAAAAAAAAAAAAAAAAAAAAAAGAAGAAGGGAAAGAAACAGTCACTAGATACCAAAAAGGGCAAAATTCCCAGGCTCATCTGTCCCTGATGAAACGCTGAGGAGGAAATGTGGCTAGCTGTTTGTTTATATTTGTTTCTATAAGGAAGAAAGCTTGAGGTAGAGCTGAAATGCTGTTTGCATTTTCTCATGCCACTTTAATACAGTCTCTATTCAGGATTCAATGAAAAATTTAAAAGAATATCTGGAGAAAACTTTTTGTTGCTGTTGTTGTTTTAACCATAAGAATCATATGATTGGGCTAAGAGATTTCTCTAAACTGTCCAAGCATGTTGTAACTGCTAAGGCCATTTTCTTGGCTGCTTCTATTTTTCTTTTTTTTTTGTTCTTATGACCTATATTGTCTCCAGATTGGCTGCTTCTAAAGGGGTTGTTTGTACTGGGCTCTGCACTGAGTTACCCAGTTCAACTTCTATGTAGAAAATTATACCAGCTCTGGCCAGGTGCAGTGGCTCATGCCTGTAATCCCAGCACTTTGGGAGGCCAAAGTGGGTGGATCACCTGAGGTCAGGAGTTTGAGACCATCCTGGCCAACATGGTGAAACCCTGTCTCTACTAAAAATACAAAAAATTAGATGGGCGTGGTGGCAGGCACCTGTAATCCTAGCTACTTGGGAGGCTGAGGCAGGAGAATGGCTTGAACCCAGGATGAGGAGGTTGTGGTGAGCCGAATGGCATCACTGCACTCCAGCCTGGGCAGCAAGAGCGAAATTCCGTCTCCGAAAAAAAAAAAAAAAAAAAGGCATCAGCTGTATCTTGAATTCAGTGTCTGGTGAAATTCTGAAAGAACTTATGAAATGCTATGAGACAGAAGACACAAGACGCAACTCTGTCTTCATTGCTCAACAAATGCTAACAGGGTGTGTGCTTCTGTTCTCAATGAGTCAGACAGATTGGCTAGCTCTGAGCTCTGTTTAATTCGGTCCTGCAGGCATGGGCCTCCTTCAAACACTGCCACTTTCAGAAAGCAAAGCAAGACACAAAACCAAAATATTTCAGCGCTGAAAGAGACCTGAGGGATCACCTTCTCCAACATTCTCACTGAAAAAAAAAAACAAAACAAAAATCGAGGCTGGATGCAGTGGCTCATGTCTTTAATCCCAGCACTTTGGGAGGCCAAGGTGGGCAGATGACTTGAGGCCAGGAGTTTGAGACCAGGCTGGCCAACATGGTGAAACCCCATCTCAACCAAAAATATAAAAAGTTGCCGGGTATGGTGGCGTGCGCCTGTAATTCCAGGTACTTGGGAGGCTGAGGCACGAGAATTGCTTGAACCCAGGAGGCAGAAGTTGCAGTGAGCTGAGATGGCACCTCTGCACTCCAACCTGGGCGACAAAGTAAGTTCTTGTCTAAAAACAAAAACAAACAAAAACCTGTGACTTCTATTATTTATTATTATTATTATTGAGATGGAGTCTTGTTCTGTCGCCCAAGCTGGAGTGCAGTGGTGTGATCTCGGCTCACTGCAACCTCTGCCTCCCAGGTTCAAGCAATTTTCCTCCCTCAGCTTCCCAAGCAGCTGAGACTACAGGCACGCACCACCACGCCCAGCTAATTTTTGTATTTTTAGTAGAGACGGTGTTTCACCGTATTGGCCAGACTGGTCTGGAACTCCTGACCTTGTAATCCACCCGCCTCAGCCTCCCAAAATGCTGGGATTACAGGCGTGACCCACTGCACCCAGCCAAAAACCTATGACTTCTAATTCAATTTTTTGTTGTTCTTTTTGAGTCAGGGTCTCACTCTGTTGCCCAGGCTGGAATACAGTGATGCTGTCTAGGTTCACTGAAGACTTGACAGCCCAGGTTCAAGTGATTCTCCTGCTTCAGCCTCCCAAACAGCTGGGATTATAGGCCTGCACCACCATGTCTGGCTACTTTTAAAGTTTTTGCAGAGACAACATTTCACCATGTTTCTCAGGCCAGTCTTGAACAGGCCTGAGCCACTGTACTGGGCCTGAAATTTAAAAAAAAAAAAAAAATCATTGACCAATTTTTTGTTTTGGAATTTTGATAAAACAGAGACCTTTCCTACATTCTTAATGAATGACTATATTAGAAAATGAGGCTGGGCGTGGTGGCTCACGCCTGTAATCCCAGCACTTTGGGAGGCCGAGGCAGGTGGATCACAAGGTCAGGAGTTTGAAACCAGCCTGACCAACATGGTGAAACCCCGTCTCTACTGAAAATACAAAAATTAGCCTGGCTTGATGGTGCGCACCTGTAATCCCAACTACTTGGGAGGCTGAGGCAGGAGAATGGTGTGAACCTGGGAGGCACAGGTTGCAGTGAGCTGAGATCGTGCTACTGCACTCCAGCCTGGATGATAGGGCGAGACTCCATCTCAAAAAGGAAAGAAAAGAAAATGAACATCGACTATATATTTTAGGGAGAAAATCTGAAAGAAAGAAATTAGGCCAGGCATGGAGGCTCATGTCTGTAATCCCAGCACTTTGGGAGAGTAAGGCAGGAAGATTGCTTAAGTCCAGGAGTTGGAGACCAGCCTGCGCAACATAGTGAGACCTTGTCTCTGCAAGAAAAAAATAAGATAAACAAAATTAGCCTGGCATGGTGGCTACTTAGGAGGCAGAGGTGGGAGGATTGCTTGAGCCTGGGAGGTTGCAGTGAACCGAGAGCATGCCACCGCACTCCAGCCTGGGCAACAGAGTGAGACCCTGTCTCAAAAAAAAAAAAAGAAAGAAAGAAAGAAAGAGAGAGAGAGAGAGAGAGAGGAAAGGAAAAAAGGAATAAAGAAGTTAGTTTTTCCACTCTGAAGTATATCTGACTCACACCACAACCCAGCACAACCCAGGAAGAAACCCAAGGGTTCTTTTGGGCTTTTAACAGTACAACTAGTGACTATTTATCAATAGAACAAACATTCAGTAAATCTCAGCTCTTACTGCTGTGACATGTACATAGATTTAATTTCCTTATTCCCTTGGAAAGGTGACACTGTCAAATCTCTTTACTTTTCCTTCACTCAACTGATTAGTTCTCATCAAACATTGATGTTGGTCTGTGTGATCTCCCCTTTCTGTGCTCATCCTCCACCTCAGAGGTCTACACCACATCCCTTCCAATTCTCTCTTCTCCTCCATCTAAGCCTGTTCTTGAATAAGTTCACTTTAGCATAAATACCTAATGACTAGACCTTTCTTTTGCCTTATTATTATTATTGAGATGGAGTCTCCCTCTGTCACCCAGGCTGGAGTGCAGTGGTGTGATCTCAGCTCACTGCAACCTCTGCCTCCCAGGTTCAAGTGATTCTCCTGCCTCAGCCTCCCAAGTAGCTAGGATTACAGGCGTGTGCCACCATGCCCAGCTAATCTTTGTATTTTTAGTAGAGACAGGGTTTCACCATGTTAGTGAGGATGGTCTTGATCTCCTGACCTCGTGATCTGCCTGCCTCGGCCTCCCAAAGGGCTGGGATTACAGGCGTGAGCCACCGCGCCTGACTTCATATTATTTTTAATTGACACGTACTAATGGCACATATTTATGGCACACAGTGTGATATTTTGATATATGTTGTTAATAGAAAAACCAAACTCTATAAAATATTTTTAAAAGCTTTATTCTGAGCCAGTCAGTATAAGTAACCATGGCCTAGGGAACAGTCTCAAGGGGGCCTGAGAAAGTGTGCTCCGGGCAGTCAGGTTACAGTTTAGTTTTGAACATTTTAGGGAGAGGAATTGTAGGTAAAATCATAAATCAATATATGGAAGATGTACATTGGCTCAGCCTAAAGAGGCAAAATATTTTGAAACAGGGGAGGAAAGGCTTACAAGTCATAGGTGGATTCAAGGATTCTTTTTTTTTTTTTCCGAGATGGAGTCTTGCTCTATCACCCAGGCTGGAGTGCAGCGGCACAATCTCAGCTCACTGCAACCTCCACCTCCCAGGTTCAAGCGACTCTCCTGCCTCAGCCTCCCAAGTAGCTGGGATTACAGGCGCCCACCACCATGCCCAGCTAATTTTTGTAGTTTTAGTAGAGATGGGGTTTCACCATATTGGCCTGGCTGGTCTCGAACTCCTGACCTCAAGTGATCCACCTGCCTCAGCCTCCCAAAGTGTTGGGATTACAGGTCACCATGCCTGGCTGGTATGTGTATTTTAGCTGGAGGAAAGATGTTAGGATACAAAAATGAATCTCTACTGGTGAAATTTGCAACCCTTTTATGGTAAAGAAGAGAAATCTGAGGCACCAAGAGGCTGAAGAGACACTACTGGCTGCGGGCATCTTGAGCTGGAGCCCCTTCTTTCCCGTCCCACACCACGCTTCTCTCTTGCCACCTTGACATCCTGTCATGCAGCAACACCTACCAAAATGCACTTGGATGTCATGGACCTGGGTATGTGAAAGGAAACTAAATCTCGTGATGCCAGAATCACTAAGCCAAAGGGAAAAGTCAACCTGGGAACTACGTCAGGCAACCTGCCTCCCATTTTATTCCTAAATAAGATCGCTACAAATATTTAAAAAAAAAAAAAGCTACATACCTTCCTTGCAGTTTGCCTACAAAGAAATTCCCTGTGAGCCTCGAGATCTTTACTCTAAAACAGTTCCGTTGGATTTCACCCCGGCAATGTAAATCGAACGCTATCTTCACAGGTGTGGGACAAAGGCCAGAAATCAATCATCCCTCTGCTCACCTGAGACAAATGTGTATCTAATTGCTTCTTCTGCCCTACTGTTTTTGGAAAAATGCAGATTCACTGAGCCGGACTAAGGCATAAGTGACTATTCCTCTACCCTGCTCTCATATGTAAATTGTGTATTCAGTGTAAGGCTGATCAGGGACTCAAAATAATGCGATCGTTTGCATCTTATCTACCTAAGACCTGGAAGCCCCTGCTTTGAGTGGTTCTACCTTTCCACACCGAACAAATGTACATCTTAAATGTATTGATTGTTGTCTCATGTCTCCCTAAAATATATAAAACCAAGCTGTACCCTGACCACCTTGAGCATATGTCATCAGGACCTCCTGAGGCTGTGTTACTGGCGGGTCGTTAACCTTCGCAAAATAAACTAATTTTTTTTTTTGAGATAGAGACTCACTTTGTCACCCAGGCTGGAGTGCAGTGGCACAATCCCAGGTTCAAGCAATTCTCCTGCCTCAGCCTCCCAAGAACCTGGGACTACAGGCATGCACCATCATGCCCAGCTAACTTTTGTATTTTTAGTAGAGACAGGGTTTCACTGTGTGTTGGCCAGTTTGGTCTCAAACCCCTGACCTCGGGTGATCCCCCTGCCTCGGCCTCCCAAAGTGCTGGGATTACAGGGGAGAGTCACCATGTCTGGCCCAATTATGTTTATAACTCAGTAGTCAGTTTTCTGGGTTCCTGAAGTGCAGCACTTTGTGTTATATGTGGGGCACTCAAGGATTGTTTGACATCCACATCCTGGATCCCACTAGTTCCCTAGGCCTGAGAGACCTATCTCTCACTTCTTTGCCTTGGACCACCACATCATTTTTCAGCCTGTCCCCCACGTCCCATTCCCCCAAATCACCCTGATTCACAAGGTATATGAGTGTATCAGATTTCATTAAATGGTTGCGGTAATCTCAAACTACGTATGAAATATGTGAGTAAAGCATATAAAAATTAGGCTATGTAAGAAGTTTCCTCTTGTTAAAGGGAAAATCTGGCTGGGCATGGTGGCTCACACCTATAAGCCCAACACTTTGAGAGGGCAGGGTGGGCGGATCACTTGAGGTCAGGAGTTTGAGACCAGCCTGGCCAACATGGTGAAATCCCATCTCTACTAAAAATACAAAAATTAGCTGGGCATGGTGGTGCATGCCTGTAATTCCAGCTACTCAGGAGGCTGAGCCTGGAGAATCACTTGACCCTGGGAGCGGAGGTTGCAGTGAAACGAGGTCGTACCACTGCACTCCAGCCTGAGTGACATGACAGATGGAGACTATGTCTCAAAAAAAAAAAAAAAAAAAAAGGAAAATCTGAAAAGTTCAATTCTTCACTGGGTTTTCTTGTTGGCACACTTCAGTTTCTAAATCTGCCCCCACCAACTCACTTCCTACTTCCTGTTGAACATCCTGTTTGACTGCCATACATAGCCCATTCAAAACCCCATTCAAAACCCCAGCCCATGCCCACAGGACTTAGTTTTGGGTCCTTGTCTACGTCCCTCCCTGAGCAGTACATCATCCTGAAACTGATTTATTAGGTCCGGAGCAACGCCTTGGGGCAAGGGGGTCAGGACAATTCTCGAAGTCTTGGCATTCCAAATCTCACCAAAAAGTCCAGTGTGGACGTGGATGCTCTAACTCCAAATCTTCCTACCAGTGTAGTTGCAGATACAACTCTTAATTTCTTTTTTTGAGACAGAGTCTAGCTCTGTTGCCTAGGCTGGAGTGCAGTGGCACGATCTCGGCTCACTGCAACCTCTGCCTCCCCGGTTCAAACAATTCTCCTGCCTCAGCCTCTGGTAGTAGCTGGGATTACAGGCGTGTACCACCAAACCTGGATAATTTTTTATATTTTTGGTTTCACCATGTTGGCCAGGCTGGTCTCAAACTCCTGACCTGAGGTGATCCACTTGCTTCAGCCTCCCAAAGTGCTGGGATTACAGGTGTGAGCCATTGTTCCCGGGCACAACTCTTAATTTCTTAGTTGCCCACCAGTGAACCAAAGGATCATATACACACAAATACACACACATAGTCTCCTAAAGACAAACATAAATTCTCAGTGCAGTCTAAGCGCAAATGGAGGAAGTAAAATGTTTTCCAAACACCCCCTATAATTTGCACAGTTTCCGCTCCCCAGTGAATATACAATTTCACATTTCTATATAAGGCAGTATTCATTCCTTTTCTTAATTTGCCTTCCCCTTTCTCCTTTCCAATTGTGTCTTCTCAAGCCTGTTTGGAATATGAAGGAGGTCTGTAACTGAGCTGCTGTGCCTCTCAACAACTGCTCTCAGCTACACAAAGACCCAGCTAAAGCTCTGAAATGAATATTGTGTGTGTGTGTGTAGTTATTACTTTCGGCTGTTTGTCCTACATATATTCTATTTCCTGCTTTTTTAAAAAAGTCTTGTGACCCAAAGCTGATTCAAAGCATCCATTATTCTGAGTAAATAGAGAGTCATAGTCATGAAATTCCACATGGGATCCTCTGCACTCTTGTGAATGCAGAGGGAGAGGTTCCCAAAGAACTACAATAGAGATAATAATAGTGCTTACCTCACGGGGTTGTTGGGAGGTTTCAGTGACTCATATATAACACAAGTGTACACACAGAATCTATAAGTAAAATGCTAAGCATGGTACCTGGTAAGTGCTTTATACGTTTTAAAAATTATTATTATGTATATCATAGCTATAGTTTCTACATTGATTTCAATTTTTTTTTTTTTTTTTTTTTTTTGAGACAGAATCTCGCTCTGTTGCCAAGTTGGAGTGCAGTGGTGCAATCTTGGCTCACTGCAACCTCCACCTCCCGGGTTCACGTGATTCTCCTGCCTCAGCCTCCCGAGTAGCTGGGACTACAGGTTTGCACCACCATGCCCGGCTAATTTTTATATTTTTAGTAGAGATGGGATTTCACCATGTTGGCCAGGATGGTCTCAATCTCTTGACCTTGTGATCCACCCACCTCAGCCTCCCAAAGTGCTGGGATTACAGGCATGAGCCATTGCGCCCAGCTGGGATTTCAATTTTTTAAAATGGCACTGCTCACCTTGGGAGGCCGAGGCAGGAGGATTGCTTGAGGCTAGGAGTTTGAGATCAGACTGGGCAACATAGCAAGATGCTGTCTCTACAAAAATTTTAAAAATTAGCCAGGCATGGGCATGGGGGCACGTGCCGGGAGTCCCAACTACTCAGGAAGCAAGGTGGGAGAATTACTTGAGCCCAGGAGTCTGAGGCTGCAGTAAGACATAATTGTACCACTGCACTCCAGCCTGGGTGACAGAGCAAGACCCGTCTCAAAATAATAATAACAATAGTAATAAATAATAAAATGTAATTGCTTTAAAATTGTTTGAAAATCTCAGCTCTGGATCAAACTTCAAAGTACAGGCTGAAGGAAAGTATCAATTGTCAAAGAAAGACCTTTGTACCTTCAAGGAACCCATGCTTAAAGAAAACACACTGTCTTTCATCATGTTAATCAGCCGTGGGTTTTGAAAACCATAAGAATCAGTAACAGGCCAGGTGAAGTGGCTCATGCCTATAATCCCAACGCTTTGGGAGGCTGAGGCCAGAGGTTTGCTTGAGCCCAGGAGTTCAAGACCAGCCTGAGCAAAATAGTGAAACCCCATTTCTTTTTTTTTTGAGACGGAGTCTCGCTCTGTCACCCAGGCTGGAGTGCAGTGGCCAGATCTCAGCTCACTGCAAGCTCCGCCTCCCGGGTTCACGCCATTCTCCTGCCTCAGCCTCCCAAGTAGCTGGGACTACAGGCGCCCGCCAACGCGCCCGGCTAGTTTTTTGTATTTTTTAGTAGAGACGAGGTTTCACCATGTTAGCCAGGATGGTCTCGATCTCCTGACCTCGTGATCTGCCCGCCTCGGCCTCCCAAAGTGCTGGGATTACAGGCTTGAGCCACCGTGCCCGGCCAAACCCCATTTCTACAAAAAAATTAGCCAGACTTAGTGGCGCACACCTATAGTCCTAGCTACTCATTCAGGAGTCTGAGGCAGGGGCATCACTTGAGCCTGGGAGGTTGAGGCTGCAGTGAGCTGTGATCTCGCCACTGCACTCCAGCCTGGACAACACTCTGCACTCCATTCTGGACAACAGAGCAAGACCCTGTCTTAAAAAAAAAAATCAGTAACATTTATGGAGTTCTTTCTATGTGCTGAATGCATTGATGGTTTATTCTCTAAAACATCCCCATAAGGTAGGCTGCAGTATCACTAATGCCATTTTACAGATGGGGAACTCGAAGTCAACTAGCCTAAGAGTAACATATTGGCCCCCAAATTGAGAAATCCAGGGGAAGCCTGTCTTCTGATGAGGCTGGGCAGGTGTAGTGTGAGCCAGTAGGTAAAATCTTGTGATTATTTCTCACCTCCTCTTTCTCAAGTCAGCTGTGATCTCAGCAAGCATCTTTCCTCAACATCTCGAGGTGTCTGTCAGGAAGTCAAAGGCCCCATGCATGTTCCTCATTCACATCCAATAACGTAGAAACTTCTCTTCTGGTGGATCTTTTGGAAAATTAGGAAAGCTACTTTTTTGAAAGGCTTCAGCCAACTTCTCATTATCTCACCGGCCTGATTCAAAAATAATTGTGGCCCAGGAAAGGAGGAGAAGGCTGGCTTTTCCTAATGCCTTAAGCCTGAGGCTGAGTATGGAATAAATCACTCCAAAATTGCACTGCATAAATAGGGGAGGAATTTCCTTTGGAAAGTTCAGAATTGTTGCAGATTTGTATTCCAGGAGCTGATTCTGAGAAGAGTATTCGTGTGCAGGTTTATTAGGGAGTGTCCTTGAGACCTGCACCTGTGGAAGGGAAGGCTAGGTAGTAAGGCGGGGTGCAGGGAAAGCTGGGCTGCGAGGCAGAGTAAGGGCTGCAGCCAGCCAGGTGACCCTTCAGATGTGCCTGCACTGGATCAATGTGTGCGGGAGTGAGGGGGCCGGGCCTTTCTTGTCTCCGCTCCACAAACCAGGTATTGTCTGTGGGATGCCCAGGAAGGAAGTGGCCTGGAGTGGAGTGGCTCTTTTTAGAAGAGGGCAGTTCCTGGACAGGCACTCAGCCATCAGCTGACAACACTTTCAGCAGCTGAGAGAAGAAATCCTTCCAGCGCGAGGAGGAATCTGGGCAGCACATCCCAGGGATCTGGAAGCAGTGGTGGAAAAGGAAACAAGTCACTGAGAGGCCAAACCTGGATCGCAACTCAGTCCTTTCAGAAGCCACTTCTCCAGCCTCCACCTCATCGCTTCCTGTTCAATGTGTGCTGATTTCTACACACTGACAGCTGTGGGCATTTCTGGACAGAATCCCAGATCAGATTTTCTAAGTATCAGCTGCCTATCCACATGTGTTGTGTGAGCAACTAAGAGGGCTGATACACCTCATTGGGTGGTTAAAGAGACAGGATGTCTGGCCAGACTCTCACCAGAGAACTGTCCAGTCTGAACAAATGAGGAACGTGAAGAACTTGGAAAGGTTACAAGGAAGTCGCCGCGATGATGAATGTTTTCCTGAACCAGCACGGTCAGGAACGAGCAAGGCTACAAATCAGGGCTGATCTTGGTGATCTCTGTCTTTTACATTGGGATGCAGAATTCATCATGCACCCACATGCAATTTACAAGCACAGGCCCCTTCTGGGAAATGTGCCAAATTATTTCATTCCTGACAAAATAATCAAAATCCTACAAATATGAGGCTCCTGCATTTAGCCATTTTATTTCAGCTGTTTGGTATGTTCATAGATAGTGAAATTAAAAACACTTGTGGCCTGGCATGGTGGGTCACACCTGTAAACCCAGCACTTTGGGAGGCTGAGGCAGGAGGTCTGCTTGAGCTCAGGAGTTTGAGACCAGCCTAGGCAACATAGTGAGACCTTGTCTCTGCAAATATTATTTTAAGCCAGGGGCAGTGGCTCACACCTATAATCCCAGCATTTTGGGAAGTCAAGGTGGGTGGATCACTTGAGGCCAGGAGTTCAAGACCAGCCAAGCCAACATGGCGAAATCCCATCTCTACTAAAGATACAAAACATTTAGCCAGGTGTGGTGGCATACACCTGTAGTCCCAGCTACTCAGGAGGCTAAGGCACAAGAATCATTTGAACCCGGGAGATGGAGGTTGCAGTGAGCAGAGATGCGCCACTGCACTCCAGCCTGGGCAACAAAGCAAGACTCTGTCTCAAAAAAAATTATTTAAAAAAATTATCTGGGGGTGGTGGTGCACACCTGTGGTCCCAGTTACTTGGGAGGCTGAGGCAGGAGGATCACTTGAGCCCAGGAGGTGGAGGCCGCAGTGAGCTATGATCATGCTACTGCACTCCAGCCCGGGAGACAAAGTAAGACCCTGTCTCAAAAATGTGCAAATATATATTTTAAAACATGACAACATTACAAAATACAAAGAAAAACACATGTATTGGGGTCAAGCACAGGGACTCATGCCTGTAATCTCAACACTTTGGGAATACAAAGTGGGAGCATCACTTGAGCAGAGGAGTTTGGGGCCAGCCTGGGCAACGTAGTGAGATCCTGACTCTACACAAAATATATATTAAAAATTAGGGCCGGGCACGGTGGCTCACGCCTATAATCCCAGCACTTTGGGAGGCCGAGGCTGGCGGATCACGAGGTCAGGAGGTCGAGACCATCCTGGCTAACACAGTGAAACCCCATCTCTACTAAAAATACAAAATATTAGCCGGGCATGCGGTGGCGGGTGCCTGAAGTCCCAGCTACTCGGGAGGCTGAGGCAGGAGAATGGCGTGAACCCAGGAGATGGAGCTTGCAGTGAGCCGAGATTGTGTCACTGGACTCCAGCCTGGGCGACAGAGCCAGACTCCATCTCAACAAAATAACAAAACAAAACAACAAAAACAACAACAACAAAATTAGGAGACTGAGGCAGGAGGATGCTTGGACCCAGGAGTTCAAGACCAGCCTAGGCTACATAGAGAATCTCCATCTGTATTGTTAAAAAAAAATTAAAAATTAAGAAAAAAACCCCACATATTGGAAGAAAATACTCTGGCAGCTTCAAAACACCTGACAAGAGGGGGAAACCCTGATACAGCTCCAGAACTTCAGCCCATGGAAGCTGCATTCAACAAACTACTGAATCACGTCTGGTTCCCATGGCAACAGCCCTGAAGCGGCTTCGCTGAACAAGACTGAATGTGATCAACTGCCAACATGGAAATATCAGCCCTTCCTCTTCTCTGTTTTTCAGCATTTCTCTCACTGACACATTCTGTGTTGCAAAGCAGGCCTTGGAACGCTGCCCGTATCTCCCTCCTAGATTCGCCAAATTTCAACGGTGAGGCTCCCTCTCCACTGCATTTTTAGTGTAGAACCTTGGCGGGGTTGGGGTGGGGAGGTGGGGCCGTTGCATACCTTCTAAAGGGCAAGGAAAGTAATTTCGGATAGTTCCTTACCGACCCATGTCCCTCACTAAGAGCCCCGGTATTTCTCTCAGGCAGTAACACTTCTTTCTGTTGGACTCAAATCAGCACATTTGTGTTCCACAGCAAGACAGATTTCCTAAGTAAGACAGAAGCTATTTTTAGAGGATCTTGAAAAGGGGGAAGATCTCAGAAATGAACTAAACTTAGATCCAGCTTTTGGTACAGTGTGCCTCACAGGGATATAGACTGCGTGTGCGCAAACATTTCTTGCAGCCTGTTATAAACTTCCTGAGATGCCCTCAAAGCCTGCTCTGGGGTGGGGCCCAGAGCTTCCCCCTGGAGCTGCCATAGATCCTTGCCCTTCTTTCCCTTTAAGAACAGCACACTGTCAGTTCTCCAGTTCTTGAAGAGCCCCACAATGAGGTCAGACCGTATCAGTGGTACATCTGGGCTGTCTGTCAATGCGTTTGGGTGAGTTCACTTCTAGGGAAACAATGTCAGCCGTAGTGAGTTTGCGGTTAGAGATTCGCCTGTAGATATGAGTGTGGACTATGAATTTGCACCCCAGGTTTGTGGTCTGGGATGCAGGAAGGGGCCAGACAATACTTTGTGGTTTAAACATTGTGGTGAGGGTCTGGGTGCGGTGGCTCATGCCTGTAATCCCAGCACTTTGGGAGGTCGAGGAGGATGGATCACTTGAGCTCAGGAGTTCGGGACACAGCCTGGCCAACAAGGTGAAACCCTGTCTCTACCAAAAATATAAAAAATTAGCCGGGTGTGGTGGCACATGCCTGTAATCCCAGCTACTCAGGAGGCTGAGGCAGAAGAATTGTTTGAACCTGGGAGGTGGAGGTTGCAGTGAGCCGAGATCATGCCACTGCACTCCAGCCTTGGCAACAGAGCAAGACAAAAAACAAAAACAAACATTGTGGTAAAGGATGGGCTGCGTATATATTATATATAATGATTCAGTGGAAACATTTAAATCATTTTGCAAATTGTGGACTTTGGATCTTGACTAAAACAAATAAACTATTAAAAGCTATTTATGATACAATTAGGGGAATTTGAACCCTAATGGAATATTTGATGATATCTATCACCAAATGAAGCCAGGGGATGGGTGTGTGGGGGTTATGATACTATTATCTTTACCATGGTGGATAGTGAGCATAAAAAGTACACGTCGCCGGGCGTGGTGGCTCACACCTGTAATCCCAGCACTTTGGAAGGCTGAGGCAGGCGGATCACCTGAGGTCAGAAGTTTAAGACCAGCCTGACCAACATGGGGAAACCCCATCTCTACTAAAGATACAAAATTAGCCCGACATGTTAGCACATGCCTGTTATCCTAGCTACTCGGGGAGGCTGAGGCAGGAGGATTGCTTCAACCTGGGAGGCAGAGGTTGCAGTGAGCTGAGATGGCGCCACTGCACTCCAGCATGGGTGGCAGAGTGAGACTTTGTCTCAAAAAAAAAGGACGCATAACCAGCCCTGGTGGAAGATTATGTGTTCCTGGAGGAAGCGTTCTTTCCACTGAGACCTCAAGGATGAGAGCAGCTAGCAGGCCCAAACTGAGGGTGGAGGGATAAAGTGTAAAGTATTGGTTGGGTAAGTGTTCCAGGCAGAGAAAACAACGTAGGCACATGCCTGAAGGTGAAAGCAAGCTCCTTGGGACTGGAAGAAGCTCAGTAGGATTGCATTAGAGCCTGGCAATAGATGAGGCAGAGCACTGGAATGGAAGGTCAGGAGGCAGTGGTAAAAAGTCTGGGCATTTCTCTGAAGAACAATGGGAAACCAATGAGCAAAGGATTTACTTGACTGTATTCACGCTTCAGGAAAATCCCAGTTAAGCTTTATTGTCCCAAGATAGTCATAACTTTAGGAAGTCTTCTTTGGGCAAGGAGTGGTGGCTCACGCCTATAATTCCAGCACTTTGGGAGGCTGAGGTGGGCGGATCACTTGAGGTCAGGACTTCAAGACCAGTCTGGCCAACATGTTGAAACCCCATCTCTACTAAAAATACAGAAATTAGCCGACGTGGTGGCGCGTGCCTGTAATCCAGCAACTCAGGAGGCTGACACATGAGAATTGCTTGAGTCCGGAGGCAGAGGTTGCAGTGAGCCGAGACTGTGTCACTGTACTCCAGCCTGGGCAACAAAGCAAGACTCCATCTCAAAAAAAAAAAAAACAAGTCTTCTTTGAAGATTTGCAGATTTCTCAAAGAACTACCATTCGACCTGGCAATCCCACTGCTGCGTATATACCCAAAGGGAAAGACATCATTATATAATAAAGATACTTGCAGTCATATGTTTATTGCAGCACTATTTATTCACGACAGCAAAGATATGGAATCAACCTAAATGTCCATCAATGGATGATTGAATAAAGAAAATGTAGTGTATACATGCACACACACACCATGAAATATGACTCAGCCATAAAAAAGAATAAAATCATATCATCTGCAGCAAAATGGATGGAATGGAGATTACTATCCTAAGGGAAATTACTCAGAAACAGAAAAGTCAAATACTGCATGTTCTCACTTATAAGTGGGAACTAAACAATGAGTACACATGGACATTCAGAGTGAAATAATAGACATTGGAGACTCTAAAAGGTGGGACAGTGGGAGGGGAATGAGGTTTGAAAAAGTACTTATTGTATGTAGGCTGAGTACAGTGGCTCACACCTATAATTCCAGCACTTTGAGAGGCCAAGGTGGGAGGATTAACTTGAGCCCAGAAATTTTCAGACTAGCCAGGGCAACGCAATGGGACCTCATCTCTACAAGAATAAAAGTAAAAATTAACTGAGCGTGGTGGTACACACCTGTATTCCCAGCTACTTGAGAGGCTAAGGCAGGAGAATTACTTGAGCCCAGGAGCTCCAGGATGTAGTGAGCTATGATTGCACCACTGCACTTCAGCCTGGAAGACAGAGTGAGACTCTGTCTCCCTTTTTTTTTTTTTTTTTTTTTGAGATGGAGTTTTGCTCTGTCACCCAGGCTGGAGTGCAGCGGCGCGATCTCAGCTCACTGCAAGCTCCGCCACCTGGGTTTACCCTATTCTCCTGCCTCAGCCTCCCAAGTAGCTGGGACTACAGGCGCCCGCCACCACGTCCGGCTAATTTTTTTAGTAGAGATAGGGTTTCACCGTGTTAGTCAGGATGGTCTCGATCTCCTGACCTCGTAATCTGCCTGCCTCGGCCTCCCAAAGTGCTGGGATTATAGGTTTTATTGCGCCCGGCCCTGTCTCTTAAAAAANTCCGCCACCTGGGTTTACCCTATTCTCCTGCCTCAGCCTCCCAAGTAGCTGGGACTACAGGCGCCCGCCACCACGTCCGGCTAATTTTTTTAGTAGAGATAGGGTTTCACCGTGTTAGTCAGGATGGTCTCGATCTCCTGACCTCGTAATCTGCCTGCCTCGGCCTCCCAAAGTGCTGGGATTATAGGTTTTTTTGCGCCCGGCCCTTTTTTTTAAAAAAAAAAAAAAAAAAAAAATTACTGGCCAGGCACAGTGGCTCAAGCCTGTAAGGAAAAAAAAAAAAAATTCCTAGTGGGTACAATGTTTGCTCTTCGGGTGATGGGTAGACTAAAAGCTCAGGTTTACCACTACGCAGTATGTGCATGTAAGAAATCTGCACTTGTGCCTCCTAAATCCATACAAATAAAAAAAATGGCAATGTACAGTGGCTCATGCCTGTAATCTCAGCACTTTGGGAGGCTGAGGAGGGTGGATCACAAGGTCAGGAGTTCAAGACCAGCCTGGCCAACATGGTGAAACCCTGTCTCTACTAAAAATACAAAAATTAGCAGGGCGTGGTAGCAGGTGCCTGTAATCCCAGATACTCAGTATACTGAAGCAGGAGAATTGCTTGAACCCAGGAGGCAGAGGTTGCAGTGAGCCGAGGTCACACCACTGCACTCCAGCCTGGGGGACAGAGTGAGACTCCTTCTCAAAAAAAAAAATTAGCCTGGCATGGTCATGTGTGCCTGTAGTCCCAGTCACTCAGGAGGCTAAGGCAGGAGAATGGCTTGAGTCCAGGAGTTTGAAGCTACAGTGAGCTATGATCATGCCACTGGACTCCAGTCTGGGTGACAGAACGAGATTCTGCCTCTAAAGTAAATAAATAAATAAATAATCAAGCCTCCTTTGAGTATTCCAGCACTCCTTGCTCTGAGCTGCAGATTCCGCACCTCTCTTACCAGTTGCTATTGTTTCATGCTAAGGTTAAGTGAGGCCATAAGGGTGGAGGCGTAGGACTGGGGGCCTTATAGGAAGAGGAAAAGAGAGAGATCGCTGTCTCTCCACATGCGTGCACTGAGGAAAGGCCATGTGAGCACGCAGTGAGAAAGCAGCCATCTGCAAGCCAGGAAGAGAGCCCTCACCACACCCCGACCTTGCTGTTATCCTGATCTTAGATTTTAAGCCTCTAGAACTGTGAGAAAATATATTTCTGTTGGTTCAGCCACCCAGTCTGTGATATTTTACTATGACAGCCAAAGCAGACTAAGACACTCTTCTAAGTCCCTCTCTATCCAGATAATCATTGACTGGGGCAAACTGTAGACACTTCAAATGCTTGTAATCCATTGACCTTGACTGATCATTAAAAATCTTCAACATTATAGCCCCATTATAGTCAGTCACATTTCATATTTATAGATGCAGGTGATTTTGTCCACTCTCATGAGGCCAAGCTATGCTGTAAGGACACGGTTCTTCTGCAGCAGTAAATATGTAACCATTAATCTCCCTAGTTCGCCCTGAAAAGACACACCTTGTGGTTTTTTCCTATCTGAAAATTTCCAATCATTACATCAACAGCAATTACTGACTCCCAAGGTTGAATGAGCAGCAGGTGGTCTTTAGGGCATGTGTTTATGAGAAGATAGTTTACGTTTATATTGCTGCAATACAATGTTACCTTCTACTGGCTGCCTTTCATAGGCAAGGCAGCTGTTCAAAACAAATTGCTTGGCAGCCTGTAATCCTAGCTACTCCGGAGGCTGAGGCATGAGAATCACTTGCATCTGGGAGGTGGAGATTGTAGTGAGCCCAGATTGTGCCACTGCACTCCAGCCTGAGCAATAAGAGTGAAGCTCTGTCTGAAAAAAACAAAAACAACAAATTGTTTGGCAGATGATGATTTTTGCAATTTTGGACACGATGCTTAAGTTGACTTCCAATTTCCGACATGATGGACTACTGAAGTATGTTTCTTTGCAAAGTCTCTAAGCTCTACTAAGTGAGGCTTTTACGAAGCAGCCTAGGTTGGGCATGGTGGCTCACACCTATAATCCCAGCACTTCGGGAGGCCAGGGCAGGAGGATCGCTTGAGGCCAGGAGTTTGATACCAGCCTCGGCAACATAGTGAGACCTCGTCTCTCTCTCTCTCTCTCTTTTGTAAGTTAATATTTTTTTAAATAAAAAATATAATAAAAATAAAGCAGGAGGAGAATTGCTTGAACCCGGGAGGCAGAGGTTGCAGTGAGCTGAGATCATGCCATTGCACTCCAGCCTGGACAAAAAGAATAAAATTCATCTCAATAATAAAAAATAAAAAAATAAAGCAGGCTGGGTATAGTGGTTTACACCTGTAATCCCAGGATTTTGGGAGGCTGAGGTGGGAGAATTACTTGAGTCCAGGAAGTTGAGGCCACGGTGAGCTATGATTATGCTGTCTAATCATGATTACTCTAGCCTGGGTGACAGAGCAAGACCTTGTCTCAAAAACAAACCCACAAAACCAAAAACAAAGCAAAGTAAGAAGCATCAGGCTTTCTGGTAAGATCTGAGGGGGTATAGGAACCCTGTCATTGCCAATGATTTCTCTCACTATTTCAGTACCTAAACCACCTTTACTTGTTCTTTCTTCTGGATATTACATCTTATATGTAATAGCCCTTTATTAATATGATTTTATGCTCATATGTATGAATCTGTATGAATTTTTTTCTGTGAGAATCAAACTCAAGAACTGTCACTTTTCTCTTTGCTTTTTTTTTTTTTGGAGACAAAGTCTCACTCTGTCACCCAAGCTGGAGTGCAGTGGTGGGATCTCAGCTAACTGCAACCTCTGCCTACCAGGTTCAAGCGATTCTCCTGCCTCAGCCTCCCGATAGCTGGGATTTCAGGCGCCTGCCACCACACCTGGCTGAGTTTTAAAATATATTTTTAGTAGAGATGAGTTTCACCATGTTGACCAGGCTGGTCTTGAACTCCTGACCTTGGGTAATTTGCCTGCCTTGGCCTGACAAAGTGCTGAGATTACAAGCTTGAGCCACCATGCCCAGGCCCTTTTCTTTTCTTTTTCTTTTGAGATGGAGCCTTGCTCTGTTACCCAGGCTGGAGTGCAGTGGTGTGATGTGACACCACCTCACCACAGCCTCAATTTCCCAGGGTCAAGTGATCCTCCCATCTCAGCCTCCTGAGTAGCTGAGACTACAGGTGTGCACCACCACACTGGACTAATTTTTTCATTTTTTTGTAGAGACAAGGTCTCACTGTGTTGCCTAGGCTGGTCTTGAACTCCTGGGCTCAAGCAATCCTCCTGCCTCTGCCTCTCAAAGAGCTGAGATTATAGGTATGAGCCACCATGCCCGCCCCTGTCACTTTTCTGTATATTCCTAAATAAAATTAAATTTGGTTCAACCTCTATTGACTTTAGTGGTAGAGAAATTCAATCCTGTTTTTCTGGTGAAGAGGGTCCTCTGTAATCCTTTAGGATTATGCCAGCACCCAGGGCTTACCCAGTCCAGATATCTTGCCATCTGATCCACTGGAAGAGGTAGAGTTTTCCTAGCTCAGTTCCAGTGTCTCCTCCCCTCAAGTTTAGGTACAGCTTCTTTGTCAAGCCCTCTGCATAATACCCAGGGCCCCAAACCATTTGTATACATGCAGCCATCCCATTCAGAGGCTCTATCTCTACAGAGCTGTAAACCCTTCCTACCAGTGTGCAGGGCAACTAACACCCTCCATCCTCACTCCACCCCTATCCTTGTGCAGTATAGCTCTGCCCTTCAACAAAGAGTTTGACTGTCACCACCTCCTCTCATAATCCCATGCAGTCCCACCTTCTCTCATAATCCCATGCACTTCCACCTTCTCTCATAATCCCAAGGAAGACATGTTAGAGCCAGGGCATCTATGTGTGAGTGCTATTCCAGCAGAGAAACTCCTTTCCCTCCTGTGGTCTTTCTTCTTATACAGCAAGAATGAGGGCTGGGTGTAGTGACTCACACCTGTGATCCCAGCACTTTGGGAGGCTGAGGTGGGCAGATCACAAGGTCAAGAGATTAAGACCATCGTGACTAACATGGTGAAACTCCATCTCTACTAAAAAATACAAAAATTAGCTGGGTGTGGTGGTGGGTGCCTGTAGTGCCAGCTACTCGGGATGCTGAGGCAGGAAAATCGCTTGAACCCAGGAAGCAGAGGTTACAGTGAGCTGAGATTGCGCCACTGCATTCCAGCCTGGCAACAGAGCGAGACTGCATCTCAAAAAAAAAAAAAAAAAAAAAAAAAGCAAGAATGAGAAAG
The DNA here is from genome assembly GCF_001698545.2 of Rhinopithecus bieti. NCBI lineage: Eukaryota > Metazoa > Chordata > Mammalia > Primates > Cercopithecidae > Rhinopithecus > Rhinopithecus bieti. Next base: position 2,905,498 of record NW_016803344.1, on the reverse strand, counting down.
TGGCCTTGTCAATGAGTGACTGCATGATTGCACGGACTGGTACCAAGTGGTTTGGATCTGGGAAGTCAGCTGTAAAATGGAGTTGTCTAGAAATATTAGGAACCTTACAGCTGGGGCTGTTGGGGACCTTCTAGTCCCTGGGCTGTTGCATTTCTCCACTGGCCAAGTATCCCAGGCCAATGGGCACTGGAGTTTGGGTGCTGTCCTTTCACTGGAATGGGCCTACTGTGTGTCCAGCAGCTGCCTTGGCTATGGCAGATTGGTCCTTGATTTGATGAGCGGCTGAAGACTATGTGTGACTTTGTCTTGCTATCCTGGTCTTGTAGAACTCACCTTTTCACAATGAAGACTTTTTCTCAGCCGATGTTGTATAATGTGAAATGTGTCCACCCTCTTGCAGGACAAATGGCAGACCTGAAGAGACCCATGTGGCACCACAGCCAATTTTCTTTTCTTTTTTTTTTTTTTGAG
>NW_016803344.1:2889972-2900960 GCF_001698545.2 Rhinopithecus bieti | reverse complement strand
TTTTGAGACGGAGTCTCCCTCTGTCGCCCAGGCTGGAGTGCAGTGGCCGGATCTCAGCTCACTGCAAGCTCCGCCTCCCGGGTTTTTTACGCCATTCTCCTGCCTCAGCCTCCGGAGTAGCTGGGACTACAGGCGCCCGCCACCTCGCCCGGCTAGTTTTTTGTATTTTTTAGTAGAGACGGGGTTTCACCGTGTTAGCCAGGATGGTCTCGATTTCCTGACCTCATGATCCGCCCGTCTCGGCCTCCCAAAGTGCTGGGATTACAGGCTTGAGCCACCGCGCCCGGCCGCACAGCCAATTTTCAACATGCTGCTGGGTGTGAGATAATCAGAAAAGCATGGAGCATGGGTAGACATTTGATGGTCTTTTGGGTCCAACCTCTACATTTTACTGATAATTCATTTGGAGGATCCATTGTCCTCTCAAGATTTATTACCCATTTCTCATTTTGAGGAACATTTAATAGCAAGAAGATTGGATGAGGGTTCTGAGTGAGCCCCAAGAACTTTGGCTGTAAGAGCTTTCAAGGTTTGAGTGACTCCTTTGCATTTTGAGTACATATTCCAAGGGCATTTTCCTTTGGCCCTTTGTGATCAGAGATTATTGTGGTCATGATGTACCTGTACATTACTGCTGCATTAGCAAACCACTCATCTTATTTGCTGGTGTCTCCGTGGGTCAGTCTTTGGGTTGGACTCAGCTGAGCAGTTCTTCTGATGCTCTCACCTGGGGTCATAGTGGTGGGGACAGTAACAATCCTCCTAAAGATGTCAATTCCTAATCCCTGGTGTTAGACCGGTGCATGCTACATTACACAGTAAAGGGGACTTTGCAAATGCAATTAAATTTATGGACCTTTGGGTAAGGAAATTATCCTGGACTGTCTGGGTAGGTCTAATGTAGTCACATGGGCCCTTAAAAGTGGAAAAAAAACTTTAGGAGGCTGAGATGGGCAGATCGCTTGAGCCTAGGAGTTCAAGACCAGCCTGGGCACCATGGCAGAGTCCTGGCTCTAGGGGAGATTCAAAGCATGAAAGGGACTTGCCCACCATTATTGGCTTTGAATTAGAGGAACAGGGCCATGAGCCAAGGGACAGCCTCTAGAAGCAGGGAACAGCCCTCACTCACAGCCAGCAAGGGGACCTCAGTTCTACAGCCGGAATGGACTGAATTCTACCAATAGCCTGAATGAGTAAAGAAACAGCTTCTCCTCATAGAGCCTCCAGAAAGGAGCGCGACCATGCTGAAACCTTGATTTTAGCCCAGTGAGACCTGTGTTGAATGTACAGAACTGTGAGATAATACATTTGTGTTATTTTATTTTTTCAAAATTTTTTTGGAGAAGGAGTTTCACTCTTGTCACCCAGGCTAGAGTGCAATGGCATGATCTTGACTCACTGCAACCTCTGCCTCCTGGGTTCAAGTGATTCTCCTGCCTCAGCCTCCCGAGTAGCTGGGATTACAGGCATGTGCCACCATGCCCAGCTAATTTTGTATTTTTAGTAGAGACGAGGTTTCTCTATGTTGGTCAGGCTGGTCTCGAACTGCCAACCTCAGGTGATTCACCTGCCTCAGCCTCCCAAAGTGCTGGGATTACAGACATGAGCCACCATGCCTGGCTAATTTTTGTTATTTTTTAAATAGAGGCAGGGTCTCACTATGCTGGCCAGATTGGTCTTGAACTCTTGGCCTCAAGTTATCCTCCCACTTCAGCCTCCCAAAGCGTTTGGATTACAGGTGTGAGCCACCATGCCCGATTATTTTTGAATTATTAGTAGAGACAGCGGTTTCACCATGTTGGCCAGGCTGGTCTCGAACTCCTGACCTCAGGTGATCCATCAGCCTCAGTCTCCCAAAGTGCCGGGATTACAGACGTGAGCCACTGGGCCTGGCCAATTTGTGTTATTTTAAGTTGCAAAGTTTGTAAGAGCAGCAATAGGAAGCTAATACAGCCACTTGTGTTGCTGTAATCAGGCATGACTGGGGCTGGCTGATCCTCATTACAGTTGGTGTAATCAGTGCCAGCTGTCACCTAGACACTCTCTCCACACACTCTCTCTTACTCAGGGAGGCTAGCTCTGGCTGCGTTACCTGGTGACCTCACGGTACCAAGAAGGTGAGAGCAGCGGCTGCTAGGGTTCTTGAGGCCCTGCTCAGAACTCCCTCAATGTCACTCTTGTCACATTCTATTGGTCAAAGCAAGTCACAAGGCCTGTCCAGATGCAAAGAGAGGTTACCTCCACTTCTTGGTGGGAGGAGATGCAAAGCCACATTGAGCAGTGGCGCGGATAGGAGGAATTTGTGACCAGTTTTTACAATATCATATACGACAACTCTTGGGCCATGGATGCTCAGATCAGTGGAAAACACCAAATGCAAGTCTCTCACATTTTTTTGTTTTGTTTTGTTTTGTTTGTGCAGGGTCTCACTGTGTCGCCCAGGTTGGAGTGCAGTGGCACGATCTCAGCTCACTGCAACCTCCACCTCCTGGGTTCAAGTGATTCTCCTGCCTTAGCCTCCTGAGTAGCTGGGATTACAGGCACATGCCACCATGGCCAGCTAATTAAATTCTCTCGGTAATATACTGTACTAGTCTGTTTCCATGCTCCTGCTAAAGACATACCCAAGACTGGGTAATTTATAAAGAAAAAGAAGTTTAATGGACTCAGTTCCATGTGACTGGGGAGACCTCACAATGATGGCGAAAGGCAAAAAGCATATCTTACATGGTGGCAGGCAAGAAAGAGTGAGAATCAAGTGGAAGGAATTTCGCATTATATAACCATCAGATCTTGTGAGACTTAATCACTACCACAAGAACAGTATGGGGAAACTGTCCCCATGATTCAATTATTTCCCACCCGGTTCCTTTCACAACATGTGGGAATTATGGGAGCTACAATTCAAGATGAGATTTGGGTGGGACACAGTCAAACCATATCATATACACAGAAGTGGAATTGCTGGATCATAGGGTCATTCTACGTTTAATTTTTTGAGGGATCACCATACTGTTTTCCACAGTGACTGTACCATTTTACATTCCCATCAACCATGCACAGGGGCTCCAGGTGTTTTTTGTTTTTGTTTTGAGATGGAGTCTTGCTCTCTCACCAGGCTGGAATGCAGTGGCGCGATCTCGGCTCACTGCAACCTCTGCGTCCTGGGTTGAAGTGATTCTCCTGCCTCAGCCTCCCGAGTAGCTGGGACTATGGGCGCCCACCACCATGTCCGGCTAATTTTTGTAATTTTAGTAGAGTCGGGGTTTCACCATATTGGCCAGGATGGTCTTGATCTCTTGACCTCGTGATCCTCCCGCCTCGGCCTCCCAAAGTGCTGGGATTACAGGTGTGAGCCACCGCGCCCGGCCAGGGGCTTCAGTTTCTTGACATCTTTGCCAATACTTGTTGCTGCTTTTTTGTTTTTTCTTTTTGTTTTCATTTTGTTTTTGTTTGTTTTTGTTTTGTTTTTTGTTTCTTTTGATTGCTTTGGTTTTTTAAATTTATTTTTTGTTTGTTTCGATAGTAGTTATCTTATTGGTGTCAGATGGTATCTTACTGTGGTTTCAATTTGCATTTCCTTGGTGATTAGTGATGTTGAGCATCTTTTCATGTGCTTGTTGGCCATTTGTATGCTCTGGATAAATGTCTACTGAAGTCCTTTGCCCATGTTTATTTGGGTTGTTCGTTTTGTTGTTGTGGGAATCCTTCATATGGCTTGCATAGTAACCCTTTATTACATATGTAATTTCAAATATTTTCTCCCATTCTGTAGGCTACCTCTTCAGTCTTTTGATAGTGTCTTTGATGCACAGAAGTTTCAAATGTTGGTGTAACCCAATTTATCTATTTTTACTTTTGTTGCATGTGCTTTTGGCATCATATCTAAGAAATTATTGCCAAATCCAATGTCATAAAGCTTTCTTCCTAAATTTTCTTCCAAGAGTTTTATAGTCGGGAGAGTTTTAAGCAGTGAAGTGCTATATCAATGGAATTGTTCTCAGGACAGGAATGTGGGAGGTTGATAGTGTTAAAAGCCCCAGTCCTCATCCCTCCCCTCATCTACACCCTTTGCTGTCACACTACAGCTCCACCCAACAAGAGGCAACATGCTCTTTCCTACCACTTGATTTTATTTCAGCCATGTACTTGGTAAGGACCTTCTACTCTGACTCTGGGCTTGACCATATGACTTGCTTTGGCGCATATAACGAGGCAGAAGTGATGGCACAGCAGTTCCAAACCTAGGCTTCAAGGAGCCTTGCAGGTTTCCACTTGCTGTCTTGTGCCTCTGCCATCATCCCAAGAACCAGCCCAGGCGAGCCCGCTAGAGGATGAGAAACACACAGAGCAGAGCTGAACAGCCTCAGTCAACTCAACCAGCTGATCCCCAGACATGGGCGTGAGCCATCAGCTGGTCCCCAGTCAACCCCAGAAGCATTAGTATTTCATGCCACTGAGGTTTTGTGGCTGTTTCTTATGAAATGTACTCCATAATATCCAATAAGGATATTCAGTAAGGATGATATGGCATTAGATAACTGATACAGGGAGCGGACTGGAAGCAGGGAGATGTGTTGGGAGGACATTACAATAATTCAGGTGAGAGATGATAGCTGTGAAGGTGATGACAAGTGGTTGGATTCTGGATGTATCTTGAAGGTGGTGCTGATGGATTTGCTCTCGCATTGACACTAGGGTATGGGGAAGAGAGACCAGTTGAGGCTCACTCCATGGGTTTTGGCTTGAGCATCTGGAAGGAAGAAATTGCCACTAGTTGTGGTAGGATGACCGCAGGAGGAGCAGGTTTGGGGAGGCTATTAGGGACTCAGTTTTGGATATTCACACATTCAGGGATTTGGGGAGAGTTGACACGTATCCCCTGGACTTTGGGAGTGCTCTTAAAGCCAGAGGCTGGCAGTGCTTCTTGAGTAAGAAACTGTGAAAAGGGGAGGCCTGATGAAGCAGGCTGTTGTGGATAAATGTGCCCCACAAGGAGAGGATGAGGGCTTTCCCTTCGCCTGAGGGCAGGAAGAGTGCCTCAAGGGTGCCACACCTCCTTACAAAGGAGCATAAAGTGGAGTGGTGGGTGGATACCTAGGGCTGCCCAGGTGGTGTCCAGCAAAGAGAAGCTTCCTCCAGAGAGAGGCTGGAGTACAGAGACTGGTAGAGGCTGAGGGGAGACCTGACTGCCTTTGCCTGAGGGGTGACCTCAGGAGTAGAAAGGGTCCACATGAACTCATGTGGCATTCCAAAAGAATGGCACTCACCATCTCAGCGGAGTCCACTGCCTCTACGGGGGCCTCCAGCTGCAGAGCACAGCCTGAGAGAATCCTCCCAGGAGGGCAGTCAAGGAGGAGGGCAGAGCCTCTTCTCCTCATGAATGCCAACAGTGGAGAACTAGGCTGGAAAGGGCACCTGGGTGAGGTGGGGAGCAGGGAAAATCCTGGAACATAGATTTCCAGCTCTCGGAGAGGAAGAGTCTAACTTTTCTTTTTTTTTTTTTTTTTTTTTGAGACAGAGTCTCGCCTGTCACCCAGGCTGGAGTACAGGGATTGCAGTTAGCCAAGATCATACCATCGCCCTCTAGCCTGGGTGACAGAGTGAGACTCGGTCTCAAAAAACAAAAAACCAACAAGAGGTTGGTGTGAATTTGAGAGCTGTATTGTTAAGGTACCAACAGCATCTACTGTAGATACCACTGAGGGATGGGAAGAGGGATTCAAAGAGTACGGTAGAAAATGTAATTAGAGAAAATAGAATTTTCTTTTTTTCCACACGCACTAGGTTGAGTGAAAACAGAGTTTTCAAAACCCCTCTTCCTTGCACTCCCTAATGAACTGACGATATACATGAATTAACTGTGGGTGGCTTAATAGCTGGAGAGATGCCACGTGTATAGGCAGAAATGAACACACATATGTTGCAACAGAAGCCCTCAACACGCAACAGTGAAATTCACTAGCAGAAAATCGAGGTGAGAAGAAGTTGATAATTGTTCTTTTAGTATATGTGCTGCCGAAGCGAGCACGATAATTGTTCTTTTAAACCTACCAGTTTTGCTGACTGTCATTAAAAATGTGAAAACAGGTGGTAATGGTATCATGAGTGATTATTTTTCTTCCTTCTTCATGATTATAATGATATTTGAGAGTGAAACAATGCTCCTAATATTTATTACTTTTCTGTCCACTAAAAAAATGCCCTCTATCTTTAACTTTAGTGGCACAAATCATATATTTTTCTAACAGCCTCAGAAACTCAATATGTTGTCCCCTTTGAAAATAATGGAAAGTTTGTGCTCAGTTCCTTCAGTGTCTGAAGCAAGACAGCAAATGAGACCCATGAGAATCTGGGGCTCAGGCAAAGTTCCAGATGACATTTAAATGCTGAGGTGGGGCCTGTGAAGGAGGGAAGGAGAGCTGGAGACCAGAATCCTTTTTTTAAAAAAGTGACCTTGGACCAGGCACAGTGGCTCACTCCTGTAATCCCAGCACTTTTGGGAGGCCAAGGTGGGTGGATTACCTGAGGTCAGGAGTTCGAGACCAGCCTGACCAACATGGTGAAACTCTGTCTCTACTAAAAATACAAAATTAGCCGGACATGGTGGTGTACACCTATAATCCCAGCTACTCAGGAGGCTAGGGCAGAAGAATTGCTTGAACCCAGGAGGTGGAGGTTGCAGTGAGCCAAGATTGTACCATTGTACTCCAGCCTGGGCAACAAGAGCAAAACTCTATCTAAAATAAATAAATAAATAAAATAAAAATTAAAAATAAAAAAGTGATCTTGTATTAGTCTGTTCTCATGCTGCTATAAAGAACTTCCCTAGACTGGGTAATTTATGAAGGAAAGAGGTTTAACTGACCCACAGTTTCGCATGACTAGGGAGGCCTCAGGAAACTTACAATCGTGGCAGAAGGGGAAGCAAGCACATCTTACATGGTAGCAGATGAGGCCAGGGGTGTGGGGAGAGGGAGAGAGTACGTGTAAACACAGGAAAAACTACTCTTTATAAAACCATCAGATCTCGTGAGAACTCACTATCATGAAAACAGCATGGGGGAGCTGCCCCCATGATCCAATCACCTCCTACCATGTCTCTCTGTTAACACCCGGGGATTACAATTCAAGATGAGATTTGGGTGGGAACACAAAGCCTAATCATATCAGATCTGTTTTTAAATATATATAATATTGAATTATATCTGTTCTTATGTTTAAAGCACTAGTAGGAAATACCAAAATATTAATAATCTTTGTAACTGAGGAATAGGTTTATACTTGATTTTGCTTTTACTTTTATTTATCTGTAGTGCCTATATTGTCTGCAATAAACATGTATTACATATTTATATTTTTTGTAAGAAACAAAGGTTTTTCTAAAAGCGGGGAGTGAGACTCAGCCCCAGAACTCCCCCCAAAAAGACCATTGAATTTGTTTTCATGAGAATTAAACATTTCTTGAGTCAAAAGACACCAAAATGAACTTAACAGTAGGAGATGAACTGAGAAAAGTATTTACAATGTGCAGAGCAGAAAATAGTTTTATTTTCTAAAAAATTTTTATTTATTTATTTTGAGACAGGGTCTCACTTTGTCACCCAGGCTGGAGTGCAGTGGTATGATCTCGGCTCACTGCAGCCTCGACCTTCTGGGCTCAAGTGGTCCTCTAACCTCAACCCCTCCAAGTAGCAGGGACTACAGGTGCACGCACCACCATACCCAACTAATTATTTGTATTTTTTGTAGAGACGGATTTTCGCTATGTTGCCCAGGCTCAAACTTCTGGGATCCAGCAATCTGCCCACCTCGACCTCCCAAAGTGCTAGGATTACAGGTGTGAGCCACCATGCTTGGCCAGAAAAAGAATTTTAATCATTATATACATATACATATGTGTGTGTGTATATATATGTATATATATAACAAGTCAATAAGAAAAAATCAATAGAAAATGGAACAAAAGATAACAGCAATTTACAGAAGTTGAAGAAAAAAGTCCAATAAATATATGAAAAGATTTTAATCTCATTAAAAATGAAGGAAGTAGAGGTCACAACAATTAATAAAAAAATTTTTTTTTTTTGCCAATCACTTTAGCAAATACCTTAAAAATCAATAGCAATCAGAGTTTGTGGGGATGGTTATTCTAGCTAATAATACCAAGAATCTATATGTATACCTACTGTTGGTGGAACTGAAAATTGATGGAGCCCTTTCTGAAAAGAACTTAGTGGTATATGTCAATACTTTAGGTATGCATGCCCTATGACACAGTGGTTCCAATTTCAGGTATCGAGTCCAGATAAATATTTGCCCATGTGCATGAAGAGGTGTGTACAAGAAGAGGCATGAGTCACAAAACACTGGAAACAACACAAATGTCTAGCATGGAAGAATGGTTATGTAAACTATGATTCATCCATTCTGTTGAAAAACCACACAGCACCTAAAACAATTAAAGAGAGCTATATGTGGTGACGTGACAAGATAGAGCACCATAGCTCAGGGGTAACCACTGAGGCCCTGTCTGGATTCAAATCATGTTTCTGAAACTTCCTGTCTATCAGACCTTGGAGAAGCCGCTTAAAGCACTCTAAGTTTCCACTTCCCCATTTGTAAAATGGGAAAGATAGTATTATGTGCCTTCTAGGGCTGTTAATGAGAATTAAATAGGCCAATGCATGCATAGTATTTTTTTTTTTTTCTCTTTTTGAGACAGGGACTTGCTCTATCATCTAGAGTAGAGTGCAGTGGCGTTATTATGGCTCATTGTATCCTCGACCTCCCGGGCTGAAGCAATCCTCCTATGTCAGCCTCCTGGGACTGTAGCTGGGACTACAGGAGTGCACCACGGTGCTTGGCTAATTTTTATTTTTTTGTAGAGATGGGATCTTGCTATGTTGCCCAGGGTGGTCTCAAACTCCTGGGCTCAAGCGATCCACCCGCCTCAGCATCCCAAAGTACTGGGATTATAGCTGTGAGCCACTTTGCCTGGCCATACACAACATTTTGAACTGTGTGTGTCTCACAGTAATTTATCAATAAATAAAAACTTTTGCATATTAGAGAAAAGCAAGTTGTAGAACACCAAACATGATATCAAAGCCTTAATACTAAAGGTAATATATATATGCATGTGCCTATATATGTATAGAAAATGACCCAGTAGAAAACATGTCTCATTAATAGCAGAGTTTATTTCTGATGAAGGAAGGGACTTGGGTAAGGCTGGGGTAGCAAAGCTGTCATATCAACTCTACACTTCAGTATTATTTACTTTTTTACAGAAATAAATGTAACTTGTTTGCTGCATGCAGGCACTTGCGTGTGCACGCACGCGCGCGCGCACACACGCGCATCCACCAGTTACCTTGGGTAAGGCAATACAGGCTTTGACTCTAGTTCGAAGATTTCAAGAGTACCAAATGTTTTACTCAAGGAATTTGAGCAATTGTGCAATTTTCAACAGTGTTTTGTGTCTATTTTGGCTACACAGAGAACTTCCTCAACAACATGGAAACAGACGAGTTTAGGTTGTAGTTAACAAGAATAATTTGCAGAAATAGAAAGATGCAAATAATCTGTTCTGTTAATAACACTCATCTGTCACCCATGCAATGCCTTTCACAGTTGACTGGGAGCCAATTTTATCTTGCTGTCACATAGAGTGTCCTTTTTATCATTGCAGTTGCACACTTCCCACAATCTTTAGGCAAAGAGGCAGAACTGCCTCATCTACTTGTACAGAATTTATCTTGTTGCCCAGGCTGTAGTGTGCAGTGTGCAGTCTTACCTCACTACAGCCTTGACCTCCTGGGCTTAAGCAATCCTCTTGCCTCAGCCTCCTGATTTGCTAGGACTACATGCATGCCACCATACTGGGCTAATTTTTTAAAAACTTTTTGTAGAGATGGGGTCTTGCTATATTGCCCAGGCTGCTCTCAAACTCCTGGTTTCAAGTGATTCTCCCACCTCAGCATTCCAATGTTTTGGGATTACAGGTGTGAGCCACCATGCTCAGCCTCTCTTGTGTCTCTGAAGAAGGTGCTGGTGAAGAGAGGATCTGGGGCATCCCAGGTGAGGGAGAACTTTCCAACGCATGCAATCTGTCTTGGGCCTCAGGTGACACCCTTGTATCATTCTGAATTAGGAAACCCTTCTTTTTTTTTTTTTTTTTTTTTTTTTTTTTTGAGGCAGAGTCTCTCTCTGTCGTCCAGGCTGGAGTGCAGTGGCGGATCTCCACTCACTGCAAGCTCCGCCTCCCGGGTTCACGCCATTCTCCTGCCTCAGCCTCCGGTGTAGCTGGGACTACAGGCGCCCGCCACCGCGCCGGCTGATTTTTGTGTTTTTAGTAGAGCCGGGTTTCACCATACTAGCCAGGATGGTCTCGATTTCCTGACCTCGTGATCCGCCCGTCTCGGCCTCCCGAAGTGCTGGGATTACAGGCGTGAGCCACCGCGCCCGGCCACGCTTCATTTTTTTTAAACCTCTTTATGCAAGGAAAATATTTTTAAAAATGTTTGAAGGCCGGGCACAGTGGCTTATGCCTGTAATCCTAGCACTTTTGGAGGCCAAGGCAGGTGGATCACCTGAGGTTGGAAGTTTGAGACCAGCCTGGCCAACATGGTGAAACTCCATCTCTACTAAAAACACAAAAAGTACCCTGGGCATGGTGATGCCTGCCTGTAATCTCAGCTACTTGGGAGGCTGAGGTAGGATAATCGCTTGAATCTGGGAGGCAGAGGTTGGAGAGAGCTGAGATTGAGACACTGCACTCCAGCCTGGGCGACAGAATGAGACTCTCTCAAAAACAAAAAAAATTTCAATCAAAACAAAAATAATAATCATTATGATATGATACCCATGTATTAACCACTCAGATTTAATGAATTTAAACATTCTTACACAATAGATTCTGGTGTGATTTTAAAAAAATAATAATTTATTTTTTAAAATAAATTTTAAAAAATAAAAATTTAAAT
>NW_016803344.1:2848581-2889703 GCF_001698545.2 Rhinopithecus bieti | reverse complement strand
ATTTTAAAAAATAAAAAATATATATGTATTTAAAAAAATAAAACTGGCTGGGTGCAGTGGCTAAGCCTGTAATCCCAGCACTTTGGGAGGCCGAGGCAGGCGGATCACCTGAGGTCAGGAGTTTGAGACCAGTCTGGCCAACATGGTGAAACCCCGACTCTACTGAAAATACAAAAATTAGCCGGGCATGGTGGCACATGCCTGTAATCCCAGCTACTCAGGAGGCTGAGGCAGGAGAATTGCTGGAACCCGGGAGGTGGAGGTTGCAGTGAGCCGAGATCTTGCCACTGCACTCCAACCCAGGCAACAGAGCTAGACTCCATGTCAAAGAAATAAATTAATTAAATTAAATTTTAAAAAAGAAAAACTATGCAACTACAGCTAACTCCTTCCACCCTGCCCCAATCCTTTCTTGTACTTCCTTTTGCAGAGGTAACCAGCTTCCTGAACTGAGATATCATTAGTGAGCATAGTTTTATTTACTTCATTTTTTCTTTTTCTTTTTATTTAAATAATAGGGACAGGATCTTGCTATGTTGAACAAGCTGGTCTTGAACTCCTGGCCTCAAGCAATCCTCCCATCTCAGCCTCCCAAAGTGCTGGGATTATAGATGTGAGCCACCACGCCCGGTCAACTAGTGAGCATAGATTTAAATCTCCCCACATAAATATGTGCATCATTCAGGGACTTGACAGGTGTGTGCAAACGGGGTCATGGAAGACAATTTCATAAAAGTTCCCTTTGCAAATGTGGAGGCTGCAATAAGGGACCTCAGCAAGGGATGGTGAAGCATCTTGGGGGTAGCAATTGAAGGTCCCCTGCTACAGAACTCAGAAAGACTTGCCACTGTAGCAGAGGGTTACCGACAGTACTTGTGGTCTTCAGTGAACAAATGCAGCCTCTGCAAACCCCTGGCAAAGAGGGAGTAGGCAAGGAGAGAACCAGAGTTAATTCCCCCTGCCTCTCTCTTATTCTCCCCTCAGACTCTTACTGGTGCTTCCCATTGGATGAACCCAACCAAAGACAAAGAAAAGAGTTCCCTGACAAAGTCCATAAAGCTTCCCAGGGCCAGAGGGAGGCAGAGAAGGCCAGGAGAAGGATGTGACAGCTGGAGAATACATGTCCACAAACAACACAAAGCATTATTTAAGAGAATTTAAATGGTATCATGCTTTTACATTGTTTTTGTTTGTTTTTCTTGAGACAGAGTCTCACTCTTATTGCCCAGGCTGGAGTGCAGTGGAGCCATCTCGGCTCACTGCAACCTCTGCCTCCTGGGTTCAAGCGACTCTCCGGCTTCAGCCTCCTGAGTAGTTAGGATTACAGGCATGCACCACCATACCCAGCTAATTTTTGTATGTTTGGTAGAGACGGGGTTTCACCATGTTGGCCAGGATGGTCTCTAACTCCTGACCTCAAGTGATCTGCCTCTCTTGGCCTCTCGAAGTGCTGGGATTACAGGCGTGAGCCACCGTGCCCAGCCTAATTCATGCATTTATTTGAACTACTCTGTAGTATTCCATTGTTTTACTATCCCAAGAAATGTTGCAATGAACAGGCTTAGGTACACACGCACTGACCCATAAGCTCAAGAACTTGCTTGGGTATTTATACAGAAGTAAATTTGCCTGGACGTGGTAGCTCATGACTGTAATCCCAACACTTTCGAAGGTCAAGGTGGGCAGATCACCTGAGGTCAGGAGTTTGAGACCAGCCTGGCCAACATAGAGAAACCCCATCTCTCTTAAAAATACAAAAAATTATCTGGGCGTGGTGGTACACATCTGTAATTCCAGCTACTCAGGAGGCTGATGTATGAGAATCGCTTGAACCCAGGAGGCAGAGGTTGCAGTGAGCCGAGATCGCACCACTGGACCCTAGCCTGGGCAACAGAGCAAGACTCTGTCTCAAAAAGAACAACAAAAAAACCTGCTTAAAAAAAAAAAGTATATTTGGTGAATTGAAATTATGTACATATCAACTTTACTAAGCACTGCAAAATTGTTCTCTATTGTAATTATTCTAATTTTTCCCTCCCACAGACTGAGTATAAAAGCCTGTTTCTGGTTCTCCACCCTCACCACAGTTAGTGTTATCAGGATTGAAAAAGTTGCCAATCTAATGGCTCTGAAATTGTGTCTCATTATTATTTTAATTTGCATTTCCCTACTCTATACTTTTCTATGCCTCATAATCTCCAACGGTGACATTGAAATAATGACAAACCTTCTATTATCACAAAGCACATATTAATGCTGCTAATGTTCACAGAATCAATGGCCATTACAAGATGTGCCTTCAGTTGATTGCTCACACCTCAGACTCCTTGAGTTTTCCATACATACAGCTCATGAATGCCAGATTACGTGCTGAGCGATTTCATGAAGGAATGCTTGCCAATCAGCTTCATGAGAAAATGATTCAAAGTGGTGTTGGTTTCCTGTGTTTTCTTGTCACTTTTGAAGAATCCTGTTGAAATGCAAGTCACTTATGGAATGAGCTCCAAGATCTTTTCTTTCCCACATGAAAAGACAAGATACGAAACAGCAGGTGTTAGAAGGTTTGTGTTTGTTTAAAATTTAAACACATATAAAATGCTTATGAGAGTGTGCCTCTGGGGAGGAAACATAATTTCAGACTTACAGTGGGAAAGAGATTTAGTTTTCATATAGAACTTTTGAAAATTTTTCGCTTTTGTTTGTTTCACCACCTCCAAATAGGCTAACAAACCAAAGAATATGATCTGATTAAAACACAATTTGTGACTGTCTTAAAATCCCAAATTCTTTTGTTTTAACTTGCCATTAAATGAATGATTAAATACTGTTTTGGTCCACTGCGGCTGTTATAACAGAATATCATAGCCTGGGTGGCTTATAAACAACAGAAATCCATTTCTCCCAATTCTGGTAGCTGTGAATTTCAAGAACAAGGCAATAGCAGATTCAGCCTCTGGTGAGGGCCCACTTCCTGGTTCATAAATGGCTGTCTCTTGCTCTAATCTTGCATAGCAGAAGGGGACAGGGGAACTCTCTGGCGTCTCTCTTTTTTTTTGAGACAGAATTTTGCTCTTGTTGCCCAGGCTGGAGTGCAATGGTACGATCTTGGCTCACCGCAACCTCCGCCTCCCAGGTTCAAGCGATTCTCCTGCCTCAGCCTCCAGAATAGCTGGGATTACAGGCATGCGCCACCATGCCCGGCAATTTTTTGTATTTTTAGTAGAGATGGGATTTCTCCATGTTGGTCAGGTTGGTCTTGAACTCCCGACCTCAGGTGATCCACCTGCCTCAGCCTCCCAAAGTGCTGGGATTATAGGCTTGAGCCACTGCGCCTGGCCTGGGGTTTCTTTTATGAGGACACTAATCCCTTTCATGAGGACTCCACCCTCATGACCTAATCACCTCCCAAAGGCCCCAGTTCCTAGCCCATTGCACTGGGGATTAGGTTTTAATGTATGAATTTTGTGGGGACATGAACATTCAGTCTATAGCAAATACAGAGCATGTGAAAAGGAAATTTCTAAAATCAGATATTTCCTTTTACTATAAACAATACACATTCTTCTTTGTGTTTAAAAGTCATCATAAATGGAGGCCAGTTTAACGCCCTGGAAAAGAAGGACAAACAGTTGTCAAACTACTGTAAAATTGCTTAGAAAACTTTAGGCCAGTCTCATGTTTTTATTTCAAGGAAGTTGTGAAATTTACTTTTCCATCTATAAAACAGATAGCAGTGTGATTGTGCTCTGTTGAAATCTATTTTTTATTTAGAAAAAATGTTCCATTGTGCATTCCTCCCATATGAGCAACACATTTACCTAGGAAGATAGCAGATGATTTTGTAACCCTAGGTATCTGCAGGCATGATCACTTTGTCCTCTGCCACTCCTGTGATAACTCCCTCCACGGTGCCATGAGTGCTTTGCCCTGGTCCCTGGGAAGGGACACACGTTTTTTGGATGAGTGAAAACATTTTCCTGGGAGCGAAGCAACTATCCAGATCAATCAAATTCTTTTCCCCATGGACTCAAACACACATTTCCTACCTAACAAGTTTTTTGTTTGTTTGTTTGTTTTGAGACGGAGTCTCACTCTGTCACCCAGGCTGAATGGAGTGAAGTGGCATGATCACAGCCCACTGCAACCTCCACATCCCAGATTCAAGTGATTCTCCTGCCTTAGCCTCCCAAGTAGAGACTGGTCTCAAACTCCTGACCTCAGGTGATCCATCGTCTTCGGCCTCCCAAAGTGCTAGGATTACAGGCACGAGCCACTGCGCCCGGGCTGCTTCTTTTTTTTTTTCTGAGACAGATTGTCACTCTGTCACTCAGGCTGGAGTGCAATGGCAGGATCTCCATCTCAGTTCACTGCAACCTCTATCTCCCAGGTTCCAGTGATTTTTATACCTCAGCATTCCAAGTAGCTGGGATTACAAGCATGTGAGACCATGCCGGGCTAATTTTTGTATTTTTAGTAGAGATGGAGTTTCACCATGTTGGCCAGGCTGGTCTCAAACTCTTGACCTCAAGCGATCTGCCCACTTCAGCCTCCCAAAGTGCTGGGATTACAGGCATGAGACACCATGCCTGGCTTCTACCAAGAATTTTTAAAAATATTTTTTTTTCATTGATCAATACCTGAAAAAATGTTTCATTTTAAGGTAAGGTATATCTTGGCTGGTTGTTTTTTGGGAGGTGATGTTAAAGGCACTATTATAATAATAGATATGCTAGATATGATTGTTATTTTATGTACCGTTTCAACATACATATTGACAAAATCATGCAATAATTTATACAGTATTTAAAATTTTGAAAGCAGTTTTATAAACTTCCTCCCCTCCTTCCTGCATAACAAGTTCTTTTGAACCTACCAGAACAATTTATTTATTTATTTTTCTTATTTTTTTTTGAGACAGGGTCTCACTCTGTCACTCAGGCTGGCATGCAGTGTTGTGATCACGGCTCACACCCAGGCTCAAGGGTTCCTTCCACCTTAGTCTCTCGAGTAGCTGGGACCACCAGTGCACGCCACCACGCCTGGCTAATTTTTTACAGTTTTGGTAGAGACAGGGTTTCACCATGTTGTCCAGACTGGTCTTGAATTCATGAGCTCAAGGAAATCTACCCGTCTTGGCCTCCCAAAGTGCTAAGATTACAGGCATGAGTCACCGTGCCCAGCTGTTCAAGGACAATTTAGAAATCAAAATCCATATGGCTAATTCTATTCATTTACTCATTCTTTCTCCCGGATTTTTACTCAACAAGCATATATTGAGTGTACATTGTGAGCTAGAGACGGGTTAGGTGCTGGGGATAGAAAGATGAAAAATCCCAGTAAGATGTCACAGTATAGTAGAAGAGACAGGATATATGGATAGCTAAGTGCAATAAAGCACTACAAGGGCTGTGAGAATCAGCTAAATCCAACCTAGAGCATGTGTGTCAGTTAGCTATTACTGTGTAACAAACAGCCCATAAATTCTTTATAGCATACGGTGCCATTTTGCTCATGCATCTAGGAGTTGTCTGGGTGTCAGCTGATCTAGGCAGGCTCAGCTGGGATGACCTGACTTACCTCCATGTATCTCTAATCTTCTTACACATGTTCTTTTCATTCATATAGCAGAGGGGCAGGCAGGAACACATGTGGCTTCTTAAGGCCTAGGCACAGAACTGGCACATTGTCACTTCCCATTTTTCACTGGTTAAAGTAGGTTATGTGGCCCAAAACCAATGAGTCAATAAATATATTCCATCCATCTAGGGGGATGGATCACACATTTACTGAGAAAATGGCATGAATAAGTGGGGAGTGAGTGAAGTATTTCAATTAATAATATGACCTTTCAGAGATGGATACAGAATGAGAAATAATTGGCTGAGGTTCGAGCAAAAGATGCTGAGGAAAGTGGTGAGCATCTATATTTTTTACTCTTATAAGTGGTTCACTATCCCCTCCCCTTTCCTCCCCTCCCCTCCCCTCCCCTCCTCTCCTCTCCTTCCTTTCTTCTTTTTTTTGGAGCAGGGTCTCTCTCTGTAGCCCAGGCTGGAGTACAGTGGTGCAATCATAGTTCACTGCAGCCTCCTGGGGCACAAGCAATCCTCCCACCTCAGTCTCCCAAGAAGCTGGGACTACAGGCATGTGCCACCATGCCTGGCTAATTTTTAAAATTTTTGTGTAGAGTCTGGGCACAGTGACTCATGCCTGTAATCCCAGCATTTTGGGAGGCCCAGGCAGGTGGATCACTTGAGCCCAGGTGTTCGAGACCAGGTTGGGCAACATGGTGAGATACAAAAAATTTAAAAATTAGCTCGGCATGGTGGCATACACCTGTAGTCCCAGCTACCTTGGAAGCCGAGGTGGGTAGATCACTGAAGCCTGGAAGGCAGACGTTGCCATGAGCTGAGATCACACCACTGCACTACAACCTGGGTGACAGAACGAGACCCTGTCTCAAAAAAATATATAAATACATACATAAATAAATAGATTTTTTTGTAGAGGGAGACAGTCTCACTCCTGGTTGCCCAGGCTGATCTTAAGCTCCTGGGCTCAAGCAATCCTTTTGTGTCGGCCTCCCAAAGTGCTGGGATTACAGGTGTGAGCCACCATGCCTGGCCATGGTTCACTATTATTTCATTCATTTTACTTTGTTCTCTTCACATAGATTGTAAATTCCTTGTGAGCAGAACTATAAGTTACATGTGTTCGTGTTCCTCTCCACACTTTGGCTTATACTGGTTTATTAATGGATTGACTATTAACAATAGACTCAAGGAATAGAAACTACAAAGAAGATACCATTCCTGGTTGGGTGCAGTGGCTCACATCTGAAATCCAGCACATTGGGAGACCAAGGTGGGTGGATCACCTGAGGTCGGGAGTTCGAGACCAGCCTGGCCAACATGGTGAAACCCTCATCTCTACTAAAAATACAAAAATTAGCCAGGAGTGGTGGCGAGTCCCTGTGGTCCTAGCTACTCAGGAGGCGGAGGCACGAGAATCACTTGAACCTGGGAGGTGGAGGTTGCAGTGAGCCAAGATCATCCCACTGCACTCAAGCCTGGGCAACAGAGCAAGACTCCATCTCAGAATAATAATAATAATGAAAGACACGATACCATTCCTTTCAGAAATGTCTGTTGCCTTTTGTAATCATAGTGGTCAAAACTACTAGTTGAATTCAATGAACCTACCTGAGATAAAACTTCTGAAATGCCTGGATTTCTACTGTGTTGGAATTTTTATCCCTTATTTCACTATTTCTCATTTAATGGTATCTCTTGGATTGCAAAATGATGTGATTTGCCTTCTTTATCTCTTTAGAAGAAATAACTCAGTGTCTACGTCTGCCTCATCAAAGTATCAGACTCCACATTAAACTAAAGAAATTGTCAAAAGACAGTAGTTATAGGATGAAATTCAATTTTTCAGAAGAGTGATGATAAATATTCTCAGGTGTGTGTGCATCCTACCAAACTACCTGGCTTTGCTGGCAATAAAAATACATTTCTTAATTTTTAAATTTTTTAAAATAAAGTCAAGGTCTCCCTATGTTGCCCAGGCTGGTCTTGAACTCCTAGGCTCAAGTGATCCTCCCACCTCAGCCTTCCAATGTGCTGGGATCTCAGGTGTAAGCCACCTTACCGGCCATAAATTTTTTACTTCCAGAAAGAAGAGTAGAAATTGTCGGTTTCAGTTTCTAAGTCTCTGTATTGGTCACATCTGTGAGATTGTCTCAGAGCAACCATCTTTTGCATGTATGTATGTATGTATTGGTTAGTGTGGGTTGAGTTATACTGTGTTGAAAGCCTCAGAATCATCGCTTGAAACATCATGTTCATTCGGGGTTAGCTAGGGCTCTGTGCCTGGTCACCATCAGCCTCCTTCTAGATCACAGACCAATGGAGCACCACCATCTTGAGCATTGCTGGCCATCATTGCAGAAGGAAATGAGCTCTGGAGGGTCTTACACCATCTATTAAACCTTCAACCCAGGCTGGGCGCAGTGGCTCATGCCTGTAATCCCAGCACTTTGGGAAGGCTGAGGTGGGCAGATTACTTGAGACCAGGAGTTCGAGACCAGTCTGGGCAACATGGAGAAACCTCATCTCTACTAAAAATACAAACCAAAAAAAAAAAAAAAAATTAGCCAGGTATGGTGGCCCATGTTTGTAGTCCGAGATACTTGGGAGGCTGAGGCAGGAGAATTGCTTGAACCCGGGAGGTGGAGGTTGCAATGAGCCAAGATTGCACCACTGCACTCCAGCTGGGTGACAGAGAGAGACTCTGTCTCAAAAATAAATAAATAAATAAATAAATAAATAAATAAATAAATAAACAAACAAACAAACAAACTTTCAACCCAGAAGTGGCTTTTTGCCTTAAATTCATTGGCCAGTATTAATCACATTATTCACTTAACAATGAGCCTGGGAAGCTCATGAGGGATCAGAAAGTATAATCCTCTCATTTACCTGGAAAGAGGAGAACTGGAAGAAAGAGAAGTACCAGAATATTTGGCTACTACACCCCTATTTACCTTGTTAGTTTCCTGATCCTTAAGGGAACTGGGAATTCTGAATAGACAGTGAGGAAGTGCAGGAAAAAGTGGGAAAGAACAGGTTACTCGGAGCCTTCACCTGAGCCAAGCTTGCTGAAAATGTGTGAAATCCGTGACGCCTCAACTCTGCCTAGTCTGAATGCTCTGCCGAACCTGGTTCCTCTGACTTACTCGTTCTGTGTCCTAAGCCTCAATTTCTTCAACTTTAAAATGAAGATGATAGTAGAACCTACCTTAGAGGGGGTGTGATGATTACATAAGATAATACATGCGAGTGACTTGGAACAGCACTGTAAAACTTTCTGCAATGATGGAAATGTTCTATGCTGTCCAATACAGTAGCCACTGGCTACTGAATGCTTGGAATGTAGCTAGTGCAACCAAGAAAATGAATTATTAATTCTGTCACCCAGGCTGGAGTGCAGTGACATGATTTTGGCTCACTGCAACTTCTGCCTCCCAGGTTCAAGGAATTCTCCTGCCTCAACCTCCGGAGTAGCTGGGATTACAGGTGCCCACCACCAGGTCTGTCTACGTTTTGTATTTTTAGTAGAGACAGGGTTTTCACTATGTTGTCCAGGCTGGTCTCGAATTCCCGACCGCAAGTGATCCGCCCACCTCGGCCTCCCAAGGTGCTGGGATTACAGGTGTGAGCCACCATGCCCAGGCTGAGTTATTAATTTTATCTAATTTTAATTAATTTAAATTTAAATATACATCACCACATGTGGCTATGGCTATTGCTATTGCACGAGACAGTGAAGACTTAAGACTTTGGCCTGGCACCGTGGCTCACATCTGTAATTCCAGCACTTCAGGAGGCAAAGGCAGGAGGATCACTTGAGCCTGGGAGTTCAAGATCAGCCTACGCAACCTAGTGAGATCCTGTCTCTACAAGAAATTGAAATAATTGGTTGGGCACGGTGGTGCATATCAGTAGAACCGGCTATTCAGAAGGCCAAGGTGAGAGGATCATTTGAGCCCAGGAGGTCAAGGCTGCAGTGAGCCGTGATCTCACCACTGCATTCCAGCCTGGGCGACAGAGTGAGAACCTGTCTCTCAACAAAACAAAACAAAACAAAATAAACATTGTTTAACACATAGTGAGCATTCAACAAGGGTTAGCTAAGTGTTAAATTGCTACTGCCAGAGTGGGAGAAGGAGACTCAACAGAAGTCGAAGAAAATGAGAAAATGTCTAGATTTGAAGGAATGACCTCCCACAGAGCATTGCCCCCCTTCACTTTACCTTCAGGTAACAGCTTCAAAGAGAAGATCTGCAACCATCTAAAGGAAATGGTGGGGATGCTGTGTTTCTCTTAGTCACCTTTGCTTGGGCAAGAAGTCACTCCTCACATAGAAAGACTTGGCCATGGGCAGCAGCCCAGGTGGGAGGCACACGGGTGCACACTCACCTCACCTTCCAGTTCAGCACCGGCTCCCTTTACACCCTAGCTGCCCTGTGTCCTCATGCTGAGCCCACTGCAGATCCTTGTCCTGCCCAGGACTTCATCCTCCTTGCCTCTAGATCTCCAGTGTCCAATCAGTAACTGCATCAGTTTCCCAGGGCTGCCATAACAAAGTATCGCAACCTGAGTGGCTTCTCTGACATTTCTGGAGACCAGAAGTCAAGGTGTAGGAAGGACCGTGTGCTCTGAATGTTCTAGGGGGAGAATCTATTCCAAGCCTTTTTCTTAGCTTCTGGGCATTCCTGGGTTCTTACTTGCATTGCTCCAATCTCTATCCCTGTCATCACAACAGAGCACTCTCCTTGAGTATCTGTGTTTCCTTTTGTGACTGTGTCTTGTGTTTCTTCTCTCTCTCTCTCTTTTTTTTTTTTTTTTTTTTTTTTTTTTTGAGATAGGGTCTTATTCTGTCACCTACCCAGGTTGGAGTACAGTGGCATGAACTTGGCTCACTGCAACCTCTGCCTCCTGGGCTCAAGCGATTCTCCCACCTCAGCCTCCTGAGTAGCTGGGACTAAGGGCGCATGCCACCAGACCTGGCTAATTTTTGTATTTTTGGTAGAGATGGGGTTTCACCATGTTGCCCAGGCTGTTCTTGAACTCCTGAGCTCAAGTGATCCACCCACCTCAGCCTCCCAAAGTGCTGGAATTACAAGCATGAGCCAGCACACCTGGCCTCTTCCCTTCTTACCAGGGCACCAGTCATATTGGATTAGGGCCCATTTCATCCAGTATGACCTCATCTTAACCTGATTGCATCTGCAGGGACCTTATTTCCAAATAAGGTCACATTCACAGGTAGCAGGGGTTGGGACCTTAACATATCTGCTGGAGGGACACAGTTTAGCCCACAACAGTCACCATTCCATCATGGGCCTATTTTCTGCTGGGTGGCAGCTACTTTATTTGTCACAGTTTTGAGGAGGACACTTGTCATTCTGTGTGTCTGGTATCCTTCTCCTGAGAATAACTGAGCTGCTGCCAACATGAAGATGGTTTAGGGCACAAAATTTAAAAAGGCACTCCCTTTGGGTAGACAAATTGCAAAATTCGTGCTCACTCCATGTGATGAATTACAGACAGTTTGCACCCTCCCTTTCCTGCTTATGCAAAGAAGTGTTGCACCCTTTCTCCTTCCCTTTGTGTCTGCTTGAAATTGGGTCTGATCGGAATTGGGTTTCGTCACTTGCAACCAAAGAATCCCGACTGACATAGATGGTACTGGGTGCCATGAATTAATGTGTTGCCTCTCGTAACTAACTTCCCGGAGGTAATCCATTCACTTGAATGAAGATTGGCACGCTGTGACCAGCAGTGCAACTTTACGGCTTTGGCTGTTAGGGACCTCCATGCCCCTCTAGGTCCAGTGTAGGCTGTTCCCTGTTAGACCTGCAGGGGGTGCTCTTGTTGCCCACCATGTCCCCTCACTCTGACCTCTCCATCAGGTGGGGCCCTGCTCATGGCCCTCTGGAAGTAGGGGCCCCTACTCCCTCACAAGAGGAAGCCAGCTGCTCAAGGGTTTCCTCTTGCTGCCAGAGCCCACCTTACCACCCATATGGCAGGCCAGAGTGTCCAGGACTTGGCCCCACACTGGAAGCAGCCCTTACTGCCTGGCTGATGGGAGGTGGTATGTTCAACACTCCAGCTGCCTTTCCCGGCAGGGGCAGTGTGCAGAGGTGTGTTCCACACTGGCTCCCAGAGGTCCCCTGAGGACAAATGCAGCTCAGCTCCCTTTCTCCCCAGTGCCTTAATTAGCTACTCTCTGTCTCAGTCTCCGCCCTCCCCCTTTCTGCCCCCGCTCCCCTTTCCCCTCCTCCCCACTGGTGTTTCCTGGAGCACCTCCCACATAAGCTACTTGCACAAGAGTCCTTGTCTCAAAGTCAGCTTCCAGGGGTTTCTACCTTAAAATAAGACCTATGCCCAGGGTCATCACATGAAGACCCCAGTCAGTCGCTGACTAGGCGGACGGCCACGGGTTACCTACTCTGGGCTACGGGTTACCCACTCTGGTCCTCAGTTTCTGTCTGGAAAGAAGTAGCCAGTCACGCTAAAGGGGAGTTCTTTTGGATAGGCTGTTAGAGAGGCTGATTCAATCATTGATTTTTTTTTTTTTTTTTAAAGAAAGCTCTTTTTTTTTCTCTGAGTATAAAAGTAAAACATGACGATTGTATAATTTTGAAAAGCAGAAAAATAAATTTAGTCCTGGCATGGTAACTCAGTTCTGTAATCTCAGCACTTTGGGAGGCCGAGGTGGGCAGATCACTTGAGGCCAGGAGTTCAAGACCAGCCTGGCCAACATGGAGAAGCCCCATGTCTACTAAACATGCAAAAACTTAGCCAAGCGTTGTGGGGCACGCCTGTAATCCCAGCTACTCAAGGGGCTGAGGCACGAAAATCACTTGAACCTCGGAGGCAGAGGTTGCAGTGAGCTGAGATTACACCACTGCACTCCAACCTGGGAGACAGAGAAACTCTGTCTCAAGAAAAAAGAAAAACCAATTTAAAAAGTTAAAATTACCCAAATTCCACCACTCAAGGATATTTTCTTTGAAAGCAGAGGGCGCAGGGTAGCCTTGAACCCTAATGCACTCTGCTTTGGCTCTGGCTATGCTGCAGGACTGTAGCCCTAAGATTTCTGCAAATGTCCAGTTGCTGTGTGTAGACGCAGCTTGAAATAAACTGCTTGTACAGCATGAGGAGGAAATGTGACTGTCGGACCCTTATGTAACAGAGTAGGAAACCCTGAGTGTAAACAGGGTTTTCTTTGTCGAGGAACGGAAATTGGTTACCAACCAGTGCTTTCAAGAGCATACCAGGAGCTAGGAAAAGAAACAGGAAGTCATAGAGTGGAACAAAAGAAATTAGGAAATGAAAATCTATAGCCTCAGCATGAAGTTTATGAGGTAATTGGACTGTTCTTCTCAAACTGTGCTGGACAAATCTGGGAAGGAAGATTGATTTCTGATCCTAGGAAGACCTGCGGTATGGACCATCAGGTCAGGCACAAGTGAGGCCTGGTTACATGTTTAATAATAACAGAAAAAGTTCTGCAAAGGCTGTATCCATACGGGGAGCTAGAGACCAGGTAGAAATACCATATGAAGGCAACAACAGGAAGTAATAGGAACAATAGGGAAAATGGGCCGGGTACAGTAGCTCATGCCTGTAATCCCAGTACTTTGGGATTGAGCCCAAAAGTTCAAGACCAGCCTGGACAACATGGTGAAACTCTGTCTCTAAAAAAAAAAAAAAAAAAAAAAAAAAAAAATACAAAAATTATCCAGGCATGTGGTACTGGCCTATAGTCCCAGCTACCTGGGAGGCTGAGCTGGGAGGATCACTTGAGCCCAGGATGTAGAGGCTGCACGCCGTGATCGTGCCACTGCACTCCAACTCCAGCCTAGGTGACAGAGCAAGACCCTGTCTCAAAAAAACCCAAAAACTTAAAATAGGGAGATTATACTGTATTATATGGGTGGTTCCAATTTAATCACATGATCCCCTAAAACAGAGAATTTTCTCCAGCTGGAGTCAGAGAGATGTGGCAGAAGGAAAAGCCAGGGAAGTTTTAAGTGTGAGAAAGACTTGACCTGCAAAGGGGCCATGTGGAAAGCATGAGAAATAATGCAGGAAGCTTCTTGGAGCAAAGACTGGCCCTCAGCTCACAACGAGCAAAGAAGGTGGGACCCCAGCCCTACGACCACAAGGAACTGAATTTGGCCCACACCTGAAGGGGATCCATCCCCAGAGCTTGCAGTAGGGAACACAGCCCTGTCACCACCTTGAGTGAGGCTTTCTGGGACCCCAAGCAGATGGCTCAGTTGAGCCAGAGTTTGTGAGAGTGGGGCTCTCACCTACAGAACTGTGAGACAACAAATGAACATTGCTTTAAGCCACTAAATTTGTGGTAATGTTATAGCAGCAATAGGAAACCTACACCCTGACATGTCAACTAACCACTGCAAGCCAGTGTGAATATAACCTTCATGGAGTGTGTCCCAGGCCATGGGCAGAAAAGGGAATAGCCAGCTCTGCTAAGGAAAGTGAAGAAGGCTTCTCAGAGAAGGCATGCTTTGGGCCTCCAGAGGTGGACCCTGAGATGAGATTCCAGTGCAAGCAATGGTTTTAGGTGATGCTCCCAGGAAACACCAGTAAGGAAGTAAGAGAGAGACAGAAAAAGGAAAGAAGTCAATGAAAGTGAGTCAGGGTTGGGTGCGGTAGCTCATACCTGTAATCCCAGCACTTTGGGAGGCTGAGGCGGGCAGGTCACGAGGTCAGGAGTTTGAGACCAGCCTGACCAAGATGGTGAAACCTCGTCTCTACTAAAAATACAAAAATTAGCCAGGCATGGTGGCAGGTGCCTGTAATCCCAGCTACTCTGGAGGCTGAGGCAAGAGAATTGCTTGAACCCTGAAGGCAGAGGTTGCAGTGAGCCAAGACTGTACCACTGCACTCCAGCCTGGGTGACAAGAGCAAGACTCTATCTTAAAAAAAAAAAAGGGAATCAGGCTGGACATGGTGGCTCATACCTGTCATCCCAGAACTTTGGGAGGCCGAGGCAGACTGATAACTTGAGCTCATGAGTTAGAGACCAGCCTGGGCAACATGATGAAACCCCGTCTCTACAAAAAACACAAAAATTAGCTGGGAACAGTGGTGCATGTCTATAGATCCAGCTACTCAGGAGGCTGAAGTAGGAGGATTGCTTGAGCCTGGGAAGTCAAGACTGCGGTGAGCTGGGATCACGCCACTGCACTCCAGCCTGGGTGACAGGGCCATACCTTGTCTCAAAAAAAAAAAAGGACTTATCAAGGCAGCTGGAGCTTTATCCTTCTTGGGGATGCTGGGAAACTGTGGATTGTGTCTGGGAGGGATGGAGGGACGGGGATTTATGCATCCGCTTCCATCAACATTGGTTGGGAGCCTCTTTTGGGGATATTAATTCCCTAGCACTCAGCCCTTCAATGTATGTATGCAGAGCAGGTACCAACAGTTTCAGAAAGCGCTCAGGCAAAAGGTTGCAGGTGCAGGTGCTAGCACTTGGAAGTCTGATTGACGTGCACTGAACCAGTGAGGCCAAGGGGCCAAGGGAAGGGGGAGTACCTGCAGCATTTGAAGCAAGGAGTGAGGGTTTACCAGGCAAAGACCAGAGCAAGTGTTTCAGGCAGATGGAAATGGTTATGCACACAGAGGCCCAAAAACATGCAAAAGAGTTTTGTGAAGTGGCTAGAGGATTTGAGTCTGGAGTCGGACAGACAGGTTTGAATCCTGACTCTGCCTCCTCACTGCTTGTTCTCCTTCGGCAAGTCACTCCACTGCTCTGAGCATTAGCTATATGATGGGAATTATGGTAGGACCTGCCTCATTGCGTTGTCACAAGGATTAAATTATTTTATTTTTATTTATTTAATTTTTTGGGATGGAGTCTCACTCTGTGGCCCAGGCTGGAGTACAATGGTGTGATCTTGGCTCACTGCAACCTCTGCCTCCCGGGTTCAAGCAATTTTCCTGCCTCAGCCTCCCAGGTAGCTGGGGGATTACAGGCACCCGTCACCACCTTGCCTGGCAAATTTTTGTATTTTTAGTAGAGACGGAGTTTCCACATGTTAGCCAGGCTGCACTTGAACTCCTGACCTCAGGTGATCCACCCACTTCAGCCTCCCAAAGTGCTGGGATTACAGGCATGAGCCACTGTGCCCGGCCACAGGACTAAATTAGGTAATGCTTTAAAAGAGTATGGCACCTGGCCAGCCCCCCGATAATGATAAGCAATAGTTTTGTTGTTGTCCCACCAATGGGCGAATGTTGGCTAGTTGGCAATGCCCACATGAGACAAGGGATCCAGCGGGGTAGTAGCCCAGAAAGGTGGGTAGCAGCTTCGAGGTACCCTGTGAGGTATTTCAACTGTAGGCTTACCCGGGCTGAACCAAGCACAGCTCACACTTGTAATCTCAGTGCTTTGGGAGGCTGAGGGAAGAACACTTGAGAGGCCAGGGGTTCATGACCAGCTTGGGCAACAGGGAAAGACCCAATTTCTACAAAATAATAATAATAATAATAATAGGCACAGTGGTGAGTGTCTGTAGTCCTAGCTACTCAAGAGGCTGAGGCAGGAGGATTGCTTGAGCCCAGGAGTTCGAGGCTGTAGGGTGCTATGATTGTACCACTGTACTCCAGCCTGGGTGACAGAGCGAGACCCCATTAAAAAAAAAAAAAAAGTGAGAGGCCAGGTGCAGTGGCTCGCGCCTGTAATCCCAGCACTTTGGGAGGCCGAGGCGGGTAGATTACCTGAGGTCAGGAGTTTGAGACCAGCCTAACCAACATGGAGAAACCCCATCTCTACTAAAAATACAAAATTAGCCGGGCATGGTGACACATGCCTGTAATCCCAGCTACTCTGGAGGCTGAGGCAGGAGAATCGCTTGAACCTGGGAGGCGGAGGTTACAGTGAGCCAAGATCGCACCATTGCGCTCTAGCCTGGGCAACAAGAGCAAAACTCTGTCTCAAAACAAACAAAAAAAATAGAGCTGGGCATGGTGGCTCATCCTGAATCCCAGCACTTTGGGAGGCCGAGG
The DNA here is from genome assembly GCF_001698545.2 of Rhinopithecus bieti. NCBI lineage: Eukaryota > Metazoa > Chordata > Mammalia > Primates > Cercopithecidae > Rhinopithecus > Rhinopithecus bieti. The sequence continues at coordinate 2,873,096 of NW_016803344.1, read as the reverse complement.
CAGGTGGATCATTTGAGGTCAGGAGTTTGAGACCAGCCTGACCAACATGTGAAACCCTGTCTACTAAAAATACAAAAAATTAGCTGGGCATGGTGGTGCATACCTGTAATCTCAGATACTTGAGAGGCTGAGGCACGAGAAATAGCTTGAATCCGGGAGACGGAGGTTGCAGTGAGCCGAGATTGCACCACTGCACTCCAGCCTTTTTTTTTTGCACACATAAAAGGTGGGCAGGAGGGGGAGGCTTATTTTTACGGAATATGAAATAACCTGAAATGAGCCTGAATCCGTGGATCCCAACGAGTCTGAAAAAAATTTAGGAGGTCCAAAAACTTGGCTAGGAAAAGAATCATTCCTATTTTCACTAACTTCCAACTGAAACTGACCTTCCCCTCCCATGAAGAATGTGGGCAACAAACCACAGCAACATTAGCAGGATTGTGATTTTGTCACAAGTAAAAACAAACAAACAAACAAAAAAGCCCCCAGGTATTTCCAGATTGCAGACATCTTAAAGTATCATCTATACCCATTACTACTTCAAAATAATGTTTTTTAGACCTGTTTTTAGATTTAGATTTTTGCTTGTTTGTTTGTTTTGAGACAGAGCCTCACTCTGTTACCCAAGCTGGAGTGCAGTGGTGTAATCTCAGCTGACTGCAACCTCTGCCTCCTGGGCTCAAGTGATTTTCCTACCTCAGCCTCCCAAGTAGCTGGAACTACAGCTGTGTGCCACCACTCCTGGCTGATTTTTTTTTTTTTTTTTTTGGTAGAAACGGGGTTTCACCATGTTTGCTGTCCTAGTCTCGAACTCCTGACCTCAGGTGATCCACCCATCTCAGCCTCCCAAAGTGCTGGGATTACAGGCATGAGCCACTGTGCCCAGTCTGGACCAGGCTCTTTAAAACCTCCCACAGACAGAGATATTCTGTGCTTTTACCCCTTCTTGCTGTGATCTTGTTGTGACCAATGTAATTACAAGGGTGGAAGGACCATAGAGGCCATATCCCATTAGGATTGGAAAGGGCCAGGCCCTGCTTAGGTTGTGCATTTGTTCTTGGATGAATCACAACAGACGCTGATGTATGGCTGGGTCATGTTCTCAGCTCTGGGAGTGAGGATATGGCCCCATCAGCCTCATCAAATCATGTGGAGTCTATTAGTTTCTATTGCTGATGTAACAATTTACCACAAATTTAGGGGCTTGAAGTTGCACACATTGATTATCTCCCAGTTCTAGAGGTCACTAGTCTAAAATGGGAACCACTGGGCTAAAATCAAAGTAATGGCTTGGCTGCCTTCCCTTCTGGAGGCTCTAGGAGAGAATCTGTGTCCTTGCCTTTTCCGCCTTCTAGGGGCCACCTACATCTCCTGGCTTGTGCCGTATTCCTCCATCCTCAACAGCAGCAACCTCCTCATGCTCTTATTTTTTTGGTTCTCATTTTTCTGTCTCCCTGTTCTATTTATAAGGACTTTTGTGTTTATATTGGGTGTACTGGATAATCCAGGATAATCTCCCCACTCCAAGTCAGCTGATTAGCAATTTTAATTCCTTCTGCAACCTTAATTCCCCTTTTTCGTGTAATCTAACACAGTTACAAGTTCCAGGGGTTGTGATGTGAGTATCTTTGGAGGCTGTTATTCTGCATACTATATAGAATCAACACAATCACATTGAAGTGGAGAAAAAAGTAGTTCCCCAAAGGAAGGGATGTTGCACAGGCAATAAGCGTCTGTCTTCTACCACAAAGATTTAAGGGGGCCTGTGCACCCCTCTTGCTGCACTTCATGTATGCTTTTATTAAGCATTTGTAGCAGGCGTTTGTGATGTCCTATGTCACATCTCTGCAACTCACCTGATTTCAGTGCACCCTTGATAGACAGTTCTATGTACTTTGCCAGTATTATTTCTCAAGCATATATGGAAACCTTACCTCTCTGCTTTCTTTAAGATAGTAGAAGCCAAATTCAGGTGCAACCTGAAAGTATCAGGGAATTGATAACCTGGAAGCTACCCTCACCCCATGTGGAATGGGATCAGTGCTTACCTCCATCTGCTGGTGGAGTTCTTCCTCCTCTTCCTCCTCCTCCTCCTCCTCCTCTTCTTCTTTTCCTTCTCCTTGTCCTTGTCCTTCTCCTTCTCTCCCTCTGTCGCCCAGGCTGGAGTGCAGTGGCGTGATCTCAGCTCACTGCAACCTCCACCTCCCAGGTTCCAGCGATTCTCCTGCCTCAGCCTCCCGAATAGCTGGGACTACAAGAATATGTCACCATACCAGTTACTTTGTGTATTTTTAGTAGAGATGGGATTTCACCATATTGGCCAGACTGGTCTTGAACTCCTGACCTCAAATGATCTGCCTGCCTCGGCCTCCCAAAGTACTGGGATTACAGGTGTGAGCCACCACGCCCAGCCCAAGTGGAGCACTTCTCGGTGTGCTTTCCTCATGGTTCCTTCGAAGGTCCCAGCGGGATTCACACACCTCATTCAAACACCTCGTTTGGGCTTTTCTCCCTTTTTGGTTTCTTTCTCCCTATTCCCTACTCCTGCTTCCTGGCATCACCTCCCAAATAAACTACCTGGACCCACACCCTTCTCTCAGATTTTGCTCTTAGGGGAAACCCTATTAGACAGCACATATTCCTGATGTTTGTTGGAGAGTTAGTGATGTGGCTGTCTGCACGGCGGAGCCCTGCCAGTGCGAACCAGTGCAGTTTGTTTACAGGCACTTGCCCTGATGGGTTGGTTAGTGTCCATTCTATTGGCTGATGCTCACGCCACAAAAGTCATCTGGCACTACTGAGGTCCATCAGCACAGTAACATGAATCATTGTTACTGACGCACCCTTCGTGGCTGCTTATGAGGTTCTAGTTCAAGACCTATGGATAAGGAGTATAAATATCATAAGATGCAATCCTTGGGGTCATGTGCTAAAAGGTCTGTGTACCTAAAATGGGGAGGAAAGGTTCTCTGAGGTCACCTTAAAACAAATAGTTCAGGCTGAAAGCAGGGTTGTTTATTTGAATTCTGGCAATCACCCTGGGAATTTATTTATATGCCAAGGGAAACGCGAGGACAGTGGACTCTAGAAACCTTGTGCCCCAAGCTGCAAAAGACAGCAGGCTTGGGCCCAGAGAGACACCAAGACCTTGCGGAAGACTCAACGAATACCTGATGGCAGTTGCTCACACCTGTAATCCTGGGACTTCGGGAGGCCAAGGCAAGTAGATCATCTGAGGTTGGAAGTTTGAGACCAGCCTGACCAAGACAGTGAAACCCTGTCTCTACTAAAAATACAAAAATTAGCTGGGTATGGTGGTGCACACCTGTAATTCCAGCTACTCAGGAGGCTGAGGCCTGAGAATCACCTGAACCCAGGAGGCAGAGGTTGCAGTGAGCTGAGATCACACCACTGCACTTTAGCCTGGGCGACAGAATGAGACTTGGCCTCAAAAAATGAACAACAACAAAAAACCCCGCCTGATGACTTTTGATGGGTGTCAAGTGTTCTCTGTCAGCTGATGGGGACATAATTTAATCTACGTAGTAGATGGAGATCAGGTAGAAGGCACGAAGTCTCAAGGAGACTTTTATCAGCTCTCTAGGTCATACAGCATTCACCTGCCCCACTGCCTGACCCCATGCAGCATGGGGCCATTCTCTTCGCCTCCATTCTCAGAATCTCAATTGGTCACCTTGGAGCAGAGAGACTGTCCATCCTCTGGGGGAAGCACCACCAGCAGATGGCATAGATTTTCCACCACCCACCAAAACTGCCGCGTGACTTTAAACAGCACAGGAAAAAAGAATGAAAAATCCCAAGGCCCTGCTTTTTTTCTTAAAAGTACTTGTAAAGGAGATTTTTGGCCGGGCATGGTGGCTCATGCCTTTCTAATCTCATCACTTTGGGAGGCTAAGGCAGGTGGATCACCTGAGGTCAGGAGTTCAAGAACAGCCTAGCCAACATGGTGAAACCCTGTCTCTACTAAAAATACAAAAAATTAGCTGGGCGTGGTGTCATGTGCCTGTAATCCCAGCTACTAGGGAGGCTGAGGCAAGATAATTGCTTGAACCCGGGAGATGCAGGTTGCAGTGAGCCGAGATCATGCCATTGAGCTCTAGCTGGGCAACAAGAGCAAAACTCCATCTCAAAAAAAAAGAAAAAGGGAGATTTTTTTTTTTCATTTTAAATTTACCTTTTATATTTTTGTACATATTGTTAGGCGTCAGTCACACTTAATGATCTTAGAAGAGCAAATTAGCCTTCAGAGCACTCTCTGTCCTACTTCCAACTTTACTTGTGGCATGACCATGTTCATTAAAATCTCAAAGGAAAAGAACCTTATAAAAGAAAAGCAGGCTGGGCGCGGTGGCTCACGCCTGTAATCCCAGCACTTTGGGAGGCCGAGGCAGGCGGATCACGAGGTCAGGAGATCGAGACCATCCTGGCCAACATGGTGAAACCCTGCCTCTACTAAAAATACAAAAATTACCCGGGTGTAGTGGCACGTGCCTGTAATCCCAGCTACTCGGGAGGCTGAGGCAGGAGGATCGCTTGAACCTGGGAGGCGGAGGTTGCAGTGAGCTGAGATTGTGCCACTACACTCCAGCCTGGGCAACAGAGCAGGACTCCATCTCAAAAAAAAAAAAAAAAAAAAAAAAAAAAAAAAAGAAAGAAAGAAAAGCAAGAGGACGACTCTTATTCTGAGCATCTATTAAGTTTTTTTTGTGTATGTATTAAGCTGTACTATGAGTAGTTGGTTTGTATGAAGTGGTTAAATAGGTCAAATACAAAAGATTTCTCTCTCTCTCTCTCTCTCTCTCTCTCTCTCTCTCTCCTTTTGGAGACAGGGCCTCGCTGGAGTGGTGCAGTGGTGCAATCACCGCTCATTGTAACCTTGACCTTCCTGGCTCAAGCAATTCTCCCTCCTTAGCCTCCCGAGTACCTGGGACCACAGGTGCACACCATTATGCCCAAATAATTTTAAAATTTTGTAGAGACGGGGTCTCACTATGTTGTTCAAGGTGATCTCGAACACCTAAGCTCAAGTGATTCTCCTGCCTTGGCCTCCCAAAGTGCTGGGATTACAGGTGTGAACTGCCATGTCTGGCTGGGTTTCTCTTTTTTTTCCTCTTTTTTTGTCTATAAAGTTGCTGTTTGTTTATAAATGTTTTCACTTGTTTGATGTATGTGTGAAACAATGTTCAACAATTAACCGGAATTTTATTTTGCTGATTTGTTATGCCTGTATCCCTTATTCTTAGAGTATTTTATTTATTTATAAAAGTATTATTTTTGAGACAGGATCTCATTTCTGTCACCCAGGCTGCAGTGCAGTGGCACAATCACGGCTCACTGTAGCCTCAACCTCCCAGGCTCAAGCGATCCTCCCATCTCAGTCTCTTGAGTAGCTGGGTATACAGGTGCTTGCAACCATGCCTGGCTAATTTTGTATTTTTCGTAGTGAACAGGTCTCACTATGCTGCTCAGGCTGGTCTTGAACTCCTGGGCTCAAGTGATCCTCCTGCCTCAGCTCTCAACATGCTGGGATTATAGGCATGAGCCACTGTGCCCCACCTGTAAGAGTATTTTAGGCTGGCTCACACCTGTAATCTCAGTACTTTGGGAGGCCAAGGTGGGCGAATCACGAAGTCAGGTGTTCGAGACCAGCCTGGCCAACATGGTAAAACCTTGTCTCTACTAAAAATACAAAAATTAGCCAGGTGTAGTGGTGTGTGCCTGTAATCCCAGGTACTCAGGAGGTTGAGGCAAGAGAATTGCTTGAATCCAGGAGACGGAGGTTGCAGTGAGCCGAAATCGTGCCGCTGCACTCCAGCCTGGGTGACAAAGCAAGCCTCTGTCTCGAGAAAAGAAAAAAAAGTATTTTAGAGAGTATTTTACCTGTACTGAGTGTTATTTTACTGTGGAGGCAGGAATGCCATGAAGTGGACACAAATGCAATACCGTTTGGTTGTTAGAGTGCAGCTATTTTGTGCAGGTTGTGAGCTGCACAAAGGTGTGAGTATCGTTACGTTTCTTCGGCATCTCTGTTGGAGTGCAAGCATACTTGTCAAATTGCATGATAATGACTAAGCATGTGAGGGACGAAGTCACCAAAAACAGGGCTGGCTATGTGAGAGTCCTAAAGAAGGCTCAGGTAGGCTGGCGCCAGTTTGCAGTTTTACCTTTATTTATATTCTTTTTTTTTTTTTTTTTTTTTTTGGCAGAATCTCACTCTGTTGCCCAGGCTGGAGTGCAGTGGCACAATCTCAGCTCACTGCAATCTCTGCCTCCCGGGTTCAAGCGATTCTCGTGCCTCAGCCTCCCAGTACCTGGGACTACAAGCATGCCTCACCATGCCTGGCTAATTTTTTGTATTTTAGTAGAGACGGGGTTTCACCCTGTTGGCCAGGCTGGTCTCGATGCACCCGGCTACCTTTATTTATATTCAACAAGTGATCACTGAGCTTGCTCAGGCTCTGCACTGAACCTGCGGTTATACCTGGAATCATTCAACAGTGAAAAGCTATGAACTTTATTTATTCATGTATTAATGTATACAGTCAACTTATCATGCTGTTCAATAAGCACAAATATCTTCTATGTGTTCAGAATGTTCTGGAATTTGGAAAAGCAAAGATAAATAAGGCTGAGGACCTGCCCTGAGGAATTTATAGCCTAACAAGGAAGATATAATCGAACAGGTAGCTGATGCAACAGTTCAGAAACATCAAGAGCCTGAATCTTCTACAAGACCCAAGGACGATAAAAATCAAATAAACTTTTAATTCCCTCTTTACAGTGTTGATGATCTCTATCTAAAAGTCTTGAGTAAATGCCTTTCTGGTTAATTATTCACCATTGGCTGAGGGCAGGGGCTCACACCTGCGATCCCATCACTCTGGGAGACCGAGTTAGGAGTTTGAGACCAACCTGGGCAACATAGCAAGACCCTGTCTCTGTTTTAATTTTTTTTTTTTTTTGAGATGGAGTTTTGCTCTTGTTGCCCAGGCTGGAGTGCAATGGTACGATCTTGGCTCACCACAACCTCCGCCTCCCAGGTTCAAGTGATTCTCCTGCCTCAGCCTCCAGAGTAGCTGGGATTACAGGCATGTGCCATCACGCCTGGCTAATTTTGTATTTTCAGTAGAGACAGGATTTCTCCATGTTGATCAGGCTGGTCTCGAACTCTTGACCTCAGGTGATCCACCCACCTCGACCTCCTAAAGTCCTAGGATTACAGCCGTGATTAAAATTATTTTTTTAAAAAAGGCTGGATGCAGTGGCATACACCTGTAATCCCAGTACTTTGGGAGGCCCAGGTGGGAGGATCACTTGAGGTCAGGAGTTTGAGATCAGCCTGGGTAACATAACAAGACTCCTGTCTCTACCAAAAAAAAAAAAAAAAAAAAAAATCCTAACAACGATTTAAAAAAAAGAAAAGAAGTAACCATCCTTTCCTTTTAAACAAAGTAATAGCCCGTTTGCCTTTCCCCCTTGTATCTAGTGCTATTTAGAAAGAAACGGGAAATGAAGAGGGAGAGAAAGGGGAGAAAGCCTAATATAATTGCACACTGACCTGCAGGGTAATTGAGATGCTTTCTCCACACTCCAAGATTTTTCTCAGCATACAAAAACTTTCATTGTTATATTCGTGGTAAGTTTATATTCACATCAGTGTAATCACTAGCTTAAAGTATCTGGTGGATTTTCCTGCTGATGCAGTTTTGGTAAGTGAGGAACTTTATGCTCCAATAATGGAAAACCCAAGTCTAGCTTTCCCTGCGGAGCTGAGAATGGGTTCCAGAAATGTCACAGCACTGACGTTTTCATTAGTCTGGAAACCTCATCACTGGAGTTGGTGGAAGTAAGATTTAAGTCTTAGATGTGACTTCTACAGTGAAAATACCAAAGAGCCTTCCTATGAATAATTAAATGGCTGTACTGAGCCAGAGCAACAGCAAAAGATAAAAAGTACCCGTTTGTCATCAGCCGGACTTAAAGGGGCCGAGTCCAGTTTTTATTCAACCTGCTTCAAGTGAAACTGCATCAGCCTTCACTCTTTTATTGCCATGAAGGGAAGTTTTGGCATCAGATGTTTTCCACAGGAGAACTGTTTGTTTGCTTAGTGAAACTGCAATAATAAAATTAATTAAAAGCTTTTTATCATGTAGCTATAGCACAGAGGAATATACATGGACATTCAAAATGGCAAGATGAGTTCAAGGCCATGTAGCAAATGTAACTATAGTTGGTGTAAGGATTAAAGCAATTAAGATGCTTTCTTTTTTTTTTTTTTTTTTTTTTTTTTTTTTTTTTAAGATAGGGTCTTGCTCTGTTGCTTAGGCTGGAGTGTAGTGGTGCAATCACAACTTATTGCAGATTCAAACTCCTGTTATCGAGAGATCCTCCCACCTCAGCCTCCCAAGTAGCTGGGATTACAGGTGCACACCACCATGCCCTGCTAATTTTTGCATTTTTTTTTTTTAATGCAATGGGGTCTGTGTTCCCCAGGCTGGTCCCAAACTCCTTGGCTCAAGTGATCTTCCCACCTCAACCTCCCAAAGTGCTGGGATTACAGATGTGAGACCATGCCTGACCTAAGAGTCTTAAAGTGCTTAGTGCTGGCTCATAGGAAATACTATTATGTGGCAGCAATTCTTATTCCTGACCACTTTTCTGTATTAATTTCCTATTGCTGCTGTGACAAATTACCACAAGCTTAGTGACTTAACACAAATTTGGCTAGGTGCGGTGGCTCATGCTTGTAATCCCAGCACTTTGGGAGGCCAAGGCAGGCAGATCACAAGGTCAAGAGATCAAGACCATCCTGGCCAACATGGTGAAACCTTGTCTCTACTAAAAATACAAAAATTAACTGGGCATAGTGATGTCTGCCTGTAATTCCAGCTACTTGGGAGGCTGAGGCAGGAGAATTGCTTGAACCCAGGAGGTGGAGGTTGCAGTGAGTCGAGATCGTGCCACTGCACTCCAGCTGGGGCGACAGAGTGAAACTCCGTCTCTTTCACACACACACACACACACACACACACACACACACACACACACACACAGAAAAAAACTCACAAATTTATCTTATGTTCTGGAGGTCAGACGTTTCAAATGGGTCAGCAGGACTACATTCCTACTGGAGGATGTAGTGGAAAATCTGTTTCCTTGCCTTTTGCAGTGTTTAGAGGCCACCTGTTCTGACTCTGACTTTTCTGCTTGGCTCTTTTTTTTTTTTTTGAGATGGAATATCACTCTGTCACCCAGGCTGGAGTGCAATGGCATCAATCTTGGCTCACTGCAATCTCTGCCTCCTGGGTTCACACCATTCTCCTGCCTCAGCCTCCTGAGTAGCTGGGACTACAGGTGCCCGTCACCACGTCCGGCTAATTTTTTGTATTTTTAGTAGAGATGGAGTTTCACCGTGTTAGCCAGGATGGTCTCGATCTCCTGACCTCGTGATCCGCCTGCTTCGGCTTCCCAAAGTGCTGGGATTACAGGCATGAGCCACCACGCCCGGCTTTTGGCTCTTATAAGGACCTATGTGATGACATTGTACCCACCTGGATAATTCGGAATAATCTTCCCATCTCAAATCTTTAATTTGATCACATCAGAAGTCATTTTTGTCCTGGTAATGCAATGCCCACAGATTCTAAGGATTAGGATGTGGTCTTGTTTGGGAAAGAGGACATAACTCAGTTTACCACATCTTCTTTCAATTTCTCTGCTCTGGGCTGGACACAGTGGCTCACGTCTGTAATCCCAACACTTTGGGAGGCTGAGGCAGGCAGATTGCTTGAGTCCAGGAGTTCAAGACTAGCCTGGGCAACATGGCGAGGTCTCATCTCACAAAATATATAAACATTAGCTGGACATGGTGGAGCGCACCTGTGGTCCCAGCTACTCTGGAAGCTGGAGTGGGAGAATCGGTTGAGCCCAGGAAGTCAAGGCTGCAATGAACTGAGATTGTGCCGCTACACTGCAGCCTGGGTGACACAGACCCTGTCTCAAAAACAAAACAGAAGAGGAAGAGGAAGAGGAAGAGGAAGAAGAAGAAGAAGAAGAAGAAGAAGAAGAAGAAGAAGAAGAAGAAGAAGAGGAGGAGGAGGAGGAGGAGAAGAAGGGGAAGGGGAAAGGGAAGAGGAAGGGAAAGGGGAAGGGGAAGGAAAGGGGAAGAGGAAGAAGAAGAAGAAGAAGGAGAAGGAGAAGGAGAAGAAGAAACATTTCTGCTCTATTTTGGCTGAAATGATAGCAGCTTCCATTGACTGAGGGGGTTTAGAAATGACAGAAAATGCATTGGGTGTAGCAGATGCAGACCGTGCTGTTATCCTTGCCCTTAGTATTTCTGGGCTCCCTGGCCATATTTTCAACTGCCCACATGTAAAACTATTTGCCTGAGGGCCTTCTCTGGCTACCAGAGCTTAACTTGCTCCTGGGAGGCAGATCAGAAATGCCAAGGAATTAGTCCTCCTCTCTGCCCCAAGCAGCTGTTAATCGATGGCTGATAAGGACCCAACTCCCTCCACCATTTGCTGAGAAAACTCCTAGGTGGGTGTTATGCACAGTCTTCTAGAGTTCCCCAGTGGAGGCTGGGAGCAGTGGCTTATGCCTGTAACCCCAACACTTTGGGAGGCTGAAGCGGGAGGATCGCTTAAGCCCAGGAGTTTGGGACCAGCCTGGGCAACATGGTGAGGCTCCCATCTCTATTAAACAAACAAACAAACAAAGAAAAACACAAAATAATAGAGTGCTCCAGTGGTTTACAGTGGTGACTCGCTTGGTAATATGCCCTCTCCTCTGTTGTCTTCCTTCCTGTTCTGATCTCATTTTCTCTACTCCCCTAGTAACGTTTTCTGGATCATCTGCTAAATAAACTACTCACAGGTGAATCCTTCCTTCAGGATCTGCTTCTAGGGAAATTCAAATTAGCATATTTGAGCAGTCAAGTAAGTTGTCCAGTGTCCCATGGCTACTAAGTGATAGAGGAAGGTTTTGAACCTAGGTCTGCTGCAGAGCTCATGTTCTGTAACCACTCCCAGTCACTTGTTGTCTTTAAGAAAAAAAAAAATTTTTTTTTCTCTTTTCTTTTTCACCTGCTATCAAACCCAGTCACTTCTTTTAGCTGGCTTTGCGGCTCATTGTACCTAAGGGAGACTGTTGACCCAGCGTGTAATAAAAAGCTAAAAGGTGCTTACTTTCAAGTTCCTGATTTGAAGGAAGAGTGTAGACCCTGATCTGGTGGGGATGGGGATGCTGGGACTCAGGCTGCAGGCGCTTATGGGAGCGCCCTGAGTATCCTTGGGCAGCACACACAGACTCATGGGTCAGATGGGAGAGGCTGGATTTCCATTATTTTTCTAAGTTCAAATTCAGCAGCAGGATATAGTAACAAAAAACTGGCTTAAAAAGTATGTACATGCATGTCCTTTATCAATACACAATGTGCTTAGGGTAGTACATCAGGACCAGATCCAGGACCCAGGCAATTTTCCTAGAATGTGGCTCTACTAGATGTAGCTTTCCTAGAATATGGCTTTTAGCCCACAAACTGCCTGCACTACCGAAGAGGGAAAAGAAATAGGTGGTCTGTCTCTGCTCCCATTTTGTTTGTTTCTTTGTTTGTTACTGTTTTTCACACTTCAGGGTTGATATTGTCATAATTTTATTTTGTTTTATTTATTTATTTTTTTGAGACGGAGTTTTGCTCTTGTTGCCCAGGCTGGAGTGCAATGGCATGATCTCGGCTCACTGCACCCTCTGCCTCCCAGGTTCAAGAGATTCTCCTGCCTCAGCCTCCCAAGTTGTTGGGATTACAAGTGCCCACCATCACGCTGGGCTCATTTTTTGTATTTTTAGTAGAGATGGGGTTTCTCCATGTTGACCAGGATGATCTCGAACTCCTGACCTCAGGTGATCCACCAGCCTCGGCCTTCCAAAGTGCTGCAATTACAGGCGTGAGCCACCGCACCTGACCGATATTGTCATAATTTTAAATATGATTTCTGATTTCACTAGGACAAAAACTCACAGGAGAGGCAAGGCTGATTTTGCTAGTCTTTCTACCCCTAAGAGTTTTGTGAAGCATTTTTTTTTTTTTTTTTTTTGAGGCAGAGTCTAACTCTTTCCACCAAGGCTGGAGTGCAGTGGTATGAACATGGTTTGCTGCAGCCTCAACCTCCTTCCAGGCTCAAGTACTCCTCCCACCTCAGCCTCCCTGAGACCATAGGCGTGTGGCACCACACATGGCTAAGCTGGGTTTTATTTGTTTGTTGTTTTGCTTGTTTTTCTGTATTTTTTGAGAGACTGGGTTTCACCATGTTGGCCAGTCTGGTCTTGAACTCCTGGGCTCAAGTGATTTTCCTGCCTAGGCCTCCCAAAGTGCTGGGATTACAGGCGTGAGCCACCACCTTGGTTTGTATTTTTAGGAGACAGTCTCACTCTGTCGCCCAGGCTGGAATGTAGTGACCTGATCATAGCTCACTGCAGCCTTGAATTCCTGGACCCAGTTATTTTTGCTTTCTTTTTGTAGAGATGGGATTCTCTTTATGTTGCCACCAGACTGGTCTTGAACGCCTAGTGTCAAGCAATCCTCCTGCCTCAGCCTCCAAAAGTGCTGCAATGACAGGCAAGAGCCACCATACCCAGTAAAATTCTTTACCTTGTGAGGTTTATGTGTTTATTTTGTGTTCAGACACTTAAGTCTTTGGAGAACAGAACCCTGAAAAACCAAGAGTTACGTTAGCATTAGAATATGAGAAAAAGAAGGGTCACATTCAGAATACTGCAAGGCCACCAATTCACAGAAGGCATACCTGGCACATCCCTCTGAGTATTGGATGCCACTTGGTTTGAATCCTTTACTTACGGGATAAAACCGTAGGTGTTCTGCCTAATCTCTATCAGTTACCTTATCAGTGACACAGGTGATGTTACAGTTGTTGGCCGCATCCCTACTGGAAAGCCGGAAGAATGGTCCATGCTAGTACATTGTTCATGGGTTAATCTATCTCTGCAGCTGAACCATCCCAAGAAGCCTAAAAAATGTGAAGGTTTAAGAAATTGAAACATGATTGACTTTTTACTCCTTGGCATCTTGTCATCCCTCAGTCCTGGCACTTTTATTGTTGGTTTATAATCCATGGGCTCTGAATCTCCCACAATAACTTTATGTGATCTATTACATATGGTATTATATAATAGCAAATACTAGATTATATTACCAATATCATGTATGGTTGGTTACATAGCATTTATTGCAAAATCATGATTTGGGCACATTTTAATCAAAATATGTTTGAATCAATTAATTTTTTTCAATCTATTTTTAAAGACAGGGTCTCTCTCTGTCACCCAGGCTAGAGTGTAGTGGCATGATCATAGCTCACTGCATCCTTGAACTCTTGGGCTCAAATGATTATCCTACCTCAGCCTCCCAAGTAGTTAGGACGACAAGTGTGCACCACCACACCTGGCTAATTTTTTATTATTATGCTTTGTAAAGATGGGGTCTCACTATGTTGCCCAGGCTGGTCTCCGGCTCCTGGGCTCAAGTGATTCTCCTGCCTCAGCCTCCCAAAGTGCTGGGATTATAGGCATGAGCCGCTGTGCCCAGCTGAATCAATTTACCGATTTTGTTTTGTTTTATTTTTGAGACCGAGTCTCTGTTTCCAGACTGGGGTGCAGTGGCGTGATCTCAGCTCACTGCAACCTCCGTCCCCTGGGTTCAAGCTATTCTCGTGCCTCAGCCTCCTGAGTAGCTGGGACTACAGACGTGAGTCACCATGCCCAGCTCATTTTTGTATTTTTAGTAGAGATAGGATTTCACCCTGTTGGCCAGGCTGGTCTTGAACTCCTGACCTCAGGTGATCCGCCTGCCTCAGCCTCCCAAAGTGCTGGGATTACAGGCATGAGCCACCACGCCCAGGCTTCGAACTATTTAAAAAAAAAAAAAAATAGATTTTACCTTGACCAAAGAGTTTGGGACTAAATATTTACCCCACTAGAAAAATTTTGAAGTAGTTATGTGGGAAAAGGGAACAACCCAGGAAATGTTGCTGAGCAAATCTCTTTATCCCCTCTTTTCAGACTGCAGTTTCATGGGGATTCCTAAGCCTAGGTGCTAACATGTGGGCCTAGAAAAACAGAGGTGGCATGGATGTTAGAAGGCTGTGTGCAAGTGGATGGCATCCAATCCATAGAGTGCTTAGAGAACAGTGGAGAAAAGACGAAGCAATAAAGAGATTGTGAAGCCAGATATCCTAAGGCTGTTGAGGGAAGCTCAAGGGGGATTGGGAGTTGGAGACTGCGTCCCTCACATAGCTGAGGGGCAAGAATAGCTCACTCCTTTCTTGATGACAGTTACTCCAAGTCAGATAATATTTTGCCTGGCCTCCACTCAGTAAATTGAAAATGTGCAGCCATTTGAAACTACACCATGACAGTGGCTCATGCCTATAATCCTAGCACTTTGGGAGTCTGAGGTGGGCAGATGGCTTGAGCCCAGGAGTTCGAGACCAGACTGGGTTACATGATGAAAACCCATCTCCACAAAAAAAAAAAAATACAAAAGTTATCAAAAGTTATCTGGATGTGGTGGCTCATACCTATACTTCCAGCTACTTGGAAGTGGGAGGATCATCTGAGCCCAGGAGATTGAGGCTGTGGTAAGCTGAGATTGCTCCACTGTGCTCCAGCCTGGGCTACAACGTGAGAATCTATCTCAAAAAACAAAACAAAACAAAACTACACCATGGGCCAGGCATGGTGTCTCACACCTATAATCTTAGCACTTTGAGAGGCCAAGGCAGGAGGATTGCTTTACACCAGGAGTTCGAGACCTGCCTGGACAGCATAGTGAGACCCCCATAGCTAAAAGTGATAATAATAATGATAATAATAAAAAGTTAAACTACTCTAGTTGCAGATTTTGGGAGCACAAGGATTTGCTGTGCACAAGCTGGGACATGGCTGCCTGTCCTGAAAATAGAGGTGTCGTGTCCACTTTCCCACCATACGCTGTGGCCATCCTTTTGACAGTCCACTCCATTGATGGAACAGATAAATCAGAAGTCCTGCTGGAAGGAAACCAATTGTTCAACTCTGCATTTGCAAAAGAATTCAAGTCATTTAAGGTTAGCCTTAAAATAGAACACCCCAGTAATGTGATCAACATGGAACAAAAGCTTCAGGAGAGACAGGAGGTCAGAGAGAAAATGATACCTCTGGCCGGCAACCCTGCAGAGACTTCCAGGAATAAGCAGGTAGCAGCCTCAGAAATGCCACTGATATCTGATGTGTCAGCAGTTTCCAAAGACCCTGGATGTTCCTTGATTCTCTACTACTTTTTTGTGTCACTAAACACTGACTCTCACATAACACAAGTTTCTGAACAGAAATTAACATAATCTCATTAATTAGATAGAGGAGATGAGTTGCAATGTAAACTTAGTGAATAATTAGTATCTAGACAAAAGAAGGGAGTGTGAGCTCACCAAGGGTACCCACAGTCAAATCACTTTGTCTGTTGGGGTGGGCTGCTTAATTGGTATTTTATTCTTTTGTTTATTATTAGTGGTTGTGAACAGGGTCTCATTCTTTATCTTTTCTTCTTCCAGGACTTGTGTTAAATATATTCTAGACCTTCTCACATTATCTTCCAGGTCTTCTCTCATTCTGATCTGAATTTCTTTTTTTAGTCTTACGTGTCTTTTATCCCCTATTTTCCTAATAATGGATATTAAAGTTGAAAAAAGTGTATATAGCAAGTCTAGGACAAGTTAAAGACATGTCCCATACTTCTGGAAATATGCTTACTGTAATCAAACATGGAATTTTCTCCTTGATTTTTAGCTATTCTACCCTTATAGCTACAAAAACATTTCTACTCTTAAAAAAGAAAAGAAGAAGAATGCTGGGCATGGTGGCTTACACCTGTAATCCCAGCAATTTGGGAGGCCAAGGCAGGAGGATGGCTTGAGCCTAGGAATTCAAGACCAGCCTGGGCAACATACCTACCAAGACCTTATCTCTAAAAAATGACGCGGTCGGGCTTGGTGGCTCACACCTGTAATCCCAGCACTTTGGGAGGCCGAGGTGGGTGGATCACGAGGTCAGAAGATCGAGGCCATCCTGGCCAACATGGTGAAGCCCTGCCTCTACTAAAAATACAAAAATTAGCTGGGCGTGGTGGCACACACCTGTAATCCCAGCTACTTGGGAGGCTGAGGCAGGAGAATCGCTTGAACCCGCGAGGCAGAGGTTGCAGTGAGCTAAGATTGTGCCACTGGATTCCAGCCTGGGTGACAAGAGAGAAACTCGGTATCAAAAAAAAAGAAAGAAAGAAAAGAAAATTACACAAAAATTAGCTGGGTGTTGTGGCGTGAATTTGTAGTCCCAGCTACTCCAGAGGCTGAGGTGGGAAGATCACTTGAGCCCGTGAAATCTAGGCTGCAGTAAGCCATGATCGAACACGTCATTGCACTCCAGCCTGGGCAGCACAGAGAGAGAGCCTGTTTCACAAAAGCAAAACAAAACAAAACAAAACAATTACATTTTAAATAACTCAACTTTGGCTGGGCACGGTGGCTCATGCCTGTAATCCCAGCACTTTGGGAGGCTGAGGCAGGCAGATCACTTGAGGTCGGGAGTTGGAGACCAGCCTGGGCAGAAGAGAGAGATCCTGTTTCACAAAAGCAAAGCAAAACAAAACAAAAAAACTGCATTTTAAATAACTGAACTTTGGTTGGGCACGGTGACTCATGCCTGTATTCCCAGTACTTTGAGAGGCTGAGGCAGGCAGATCACTTGAGGTTGGGAGTTTGAGACCAGCCTGGCCAAAATGGTGAAACCCCATCTCTACCCAAAATTTAAAAATTAGCCTGCTGTGGTGGCATGCACCTATAATCCCAGCTACTCAATAGGCTGAGGCGGGAGAATCGCTTGAACCTGGGAGGCAGAGGTTACAGTGAGCCGAGATTGTGCCACTGCACTCCAGCCTGGGCAACGGGGTGAGGCTCCATCTCAATAAATAAATAAGTAACATACATACATATATACATACATACATGCATGCATAAAATAACTTTGTTGTTGTAAGTCTGAAATCCTCTAACCTCTAATCTTCATAATGACTTTGAAACAATTGTCTCTCTTTATATTTTAATTCTGTATTTTTAAGATTCCATGTGACATTATTATTTTGTTTCTGTTTTTTTGAGATGGAGTTTCACTCTGTTACCCAGGCTGGAGTGCAGTAGTGCATTCTGGGCTCATTGCAACCTCCACCGCCCGGATTCCAGCGATTCTTGTGCTTCAGCCTCCCAGATAGCTGGAATTATAGGCGCACGCCACTATGCCCAGCTAACTTTTGTATTTTTAGTAGAGACGGAGTTTCACCATGTTGGCCAGTCTGGTCTTGAACTCCTGACCTCAAGTGATCCTTCTGTCATGGCATCCCAAAGTGTTGGGATTACAGGCATGGGCCACTGCACCCCGCCTGTTTTTGTTTTGTCTACTGAATACTTATTTACAATTACTCACCTATATAGCAATTATTTGCTCTTTATTCCGTCTTGCACCTCTGATTTTCATTTGGGATCATTTTCATTCTCCTGAAATAATGCCTGTTAGATTTTCCTTTAATGCATGTTTGCTGGTGGTTCAAGTCTTCTTGCTCAGTTTGTCTCAAATGTCTTTATGTTGCCTTTTACCCCCAGCTCCTAATTGTAATTGCCTTTGTTCCAAAAGGATAGTTTTGTGATAAGTAGGATTCTACAATGGCAGTTATTTTCCTTCAGCCTACTGAAGATATCATTCCATTCTCTTCTAGCTCCTGTAAATAAGTCTTTTGAAAGGAATCTATTTTTCTTCTGAATGCTTTAAAATTGTTCTCTTTGGTTTCGAAGTGTCTTCATAACATATCTAGGAATGAACTTTAAAAAATTTATACTGCTTGGGATTTGTCAGGCTTCATAAATCTGTGGGTTGATGTCCTTCATTAGTTCCAATAATTCTTAGGTTTTTTTTTTTTTTCAAATGTTGCCTCCGCCTCATTCTTTGTCTTTTCTTCTTCTAAGACTCGGGTTAAATATATTCTAGACCCTCTCCCATTATCCTCTAGTTCTCCTCTCAAGTCTTGTGTGCTTTATGTCTTTTTGTCTTTCCACGCTATATCCTGGATAGTTTCTTCTAACCAGGATCTTCTTCTGAATTATCTTCTATCTTCTACTTTCTGAATTATCCTTTCAGTTGTATCAAATATGTTTATTCCATCTGCTATGGACCGAATTGTGCACCCCTATATTCATATGTTGAAGCCCTAACCCACAATATGACTGTATTTGGAGATAGTGCCTACATAAGGAGGTAATTAAGATTAAATTAGGTTATAAGGGTGGGTACCTCTTCTGATAGGATTCATGTGCTTAAAACAGAGACACCAGAAAGCTCACTTTCTCTCTCTCTGCCATTTAGAGAGAAGGTGACTATTTGCAGCCTCATTAGAAGCCCTGCTAGAACCTTGATCTTGAAATTTCCAGCCTCTATCATGGAGTCTCCCTCAGAATTATTGTCTGAGAAAATAATTTATGTTTTTAAACCACACAATCAGCTGGGTGCAGTGGCTCATGCCTGTAATCCCAGCACTTTGGGAGGCCAAGGTGGGTGGATCACTTGAGTTCAGGAATTTGAGACCAGCCTGGACAATATGGCAAAACCTCATCTCTACAAGAAATAACAACAACAACAACACAATTAGCTGGGAGTGGTGGCACACACCTGTAATACCAGCCACTTGGGAGGCTGAGGCACGAGAATCATTTGAACCCAGGAGGCAGAGGTTGCAGTAAGCCATGATCAGGCCACTGTACTCCAGCCTGGGTGACAGAGTGAGACTCAAAAGAAAAGAAAAAAGGTTTTAAAATGAAAGAATAGGCATTTAAAATTTTACTGGGGAACTTTCTTCCCTTCCTTCCTTCCTTCCTTCCTTCTCTCTCTCTCTCTCTCTCTCTCTCTCTCTCTCTTTCTTTCTTTCTTTCTTTCTTTCTTTCTTTCTTTCTTTCTTTCTCTTTCTTTCTTCTTTCTTTCTCTTTCTTTCTTTCTCTTTCTTTCTTTCTTTCTCTTTCTTTCTCTTTCTTTCTTTCTTTCTTTCTTTCTTTCTTTCTTTCTTTCTTTCTTTCTTTCTTTCTTTCTTTCTTTCTTTCTTTCTTTCTTTCTTTCTTCTTTCTTTCTTTCTTTCTTCTCTCTCTCTCTTCTTTCTTTTTTTCTTTTTTTGGCAGGGTCTTGCTCTGTCCCCGAGGTTGGAGTGCAGTGGTGTGATTATGGCTCCCTGCAACCTCAATTTCCCAGCCTCAAGTCATCTTCCCACCTCAGCTCCCATGTAGCTGGAACTACAGGCGCATACCACATATCCAGTTAACTTTTTAATTTTTTGTATAGATGGGTCTTACTGTATTGCCCAGGCTAGTCTCAAGTTCTTTGGCTTCAAGAGATTCTCCCACCTCAGCCTCCCAAGGTGCTCAGATTACAGGTGTGAGCCACTGTGCCTGGCCAAAACTCTCATTATACAGTCCTGTCCATTAAAACCCTTTGTCTAAATATCCCTAGATCTGTTTCCCAAATATTCCCATAAATTCCCTGCAACCTTCCTTTTGACCTTGAGCACTCTACACTGTCATCCCATTTCTATTTCATCTATAGGAATAGTGGAGTTGACAGCAAATAATGTTTTTCAGCTGCTTGAATATTACAGTCCTTCTCCCTTGTAGAGCAATATATGTCTATGATGAAGCATAGTAAAATAGCTGTGGAACCAATTCGGAGATAAAATTACAGGAACTCTATAAGAGCACATGTAGCTTTTCTCTGTCTCTGATTCTACCTCTTCTGGAAATGAGCAGGAGTAACTCAGGTGAGCTCACAAACATAGCTACCATGCAGTATGTACCCTTACACCACCCCTGCCCCCACTCCCACTGTAGTTTCCTGGGCTTTAATCTGTTCTAAGTTCTTTGATGTTTGTGAAGCTACTTCTGCTGAGTTTGTTGACACCGACATTGTTACCATAGTTACCACTGAAGTCAGAAAATGTACTGGAGGGGTGTTGCTTCCTGCCCTAACCAGGACAAAGACACTATAACCTTTGAGGTTGCTGGTGTATCTGTGTCCTCGGTGAAGAATTCATGTATGAGCTGAGGTTGCCAAAGAAGCAGGGAAGCTTTCTTTCCCTCACCTTTGCCTCACACTCTGTTACACTGAGTTAGAAGACATTTACATGTGAAAACCACAATGACACACTGTGTTCTACCTACGAGGCTGGCAAGATCAAAATGACAGATAAACTGTGTCAGAAAGGGTACGGAAAAACAGATATTGTTGGTGGAATGTAAATGGACGTAATCTCTTTAGGAGAACAATTTGGGCATCCATACCATTTGATGGAGCAACTTTATCCCTAATTTATACAGCAATGTGTGCAAAACAAGCACATGGACAGAATAGTCGATGCAGTAGCATCTGTAAGTCAAAGATTGGAAACAACAGGACAGAAGACTCAGTGTGACCTTTCCACATGCCATTGGCTCCACTCCCAGTTCACCTGCAGCCAGGAGGAAGGTTCTGTATGTACTGACAAGGCTTCCCACCTCAAACCACCTGCAACACCCTCAAGGGAAATCTTCAACCAGTGATAACAAAAGATGACGCATGTCTTAGTCTACTCAGGTTGCCATAACAAAATACCAAAGACTATGTGGCTTAAATGACAGAATTTTATTTACTCACAGTTCTTGATTCTAGAAGTCCAAGATCAAGATTCTGGCTGATATGGTTTCTGATTAAGGCTTTCCTTCTGGCTTGTAGGAAAGGCCATGTGAGGTCTTAGTGAGAAGCCCTTAGTGCATGCACATGGGAAGACAGAGCAAGCTGTCCAGTGTCTCTTCTCATAAGGACACTAATCCTATCAGATCAGGGCCCCACCCTTATGATCTCATATAACCTTATGCATGACCCTTGAACAACACAGGGGCTAGGGACATCACCCCCCACACAGTTGAAAATTCACATATAACTTTTGATTCCTCAAAAACTTAACTATTTCAAGGAATTAGGACATGGAAAAATAAAACTAACTACTAATAGACCAATGTCTGTTGACCAGAAGCCTTACAGATGGCCTTACAGATAACATAAACAGTTGATGTGTGTTATATGCATTATGTACTGTATTCTTACAATAAAGTAAGCTAGATAAAAGAAAATGTTATAAAGAAAACCATAAAGAAGAGAAAGTATATTTACTATTCATTAAGTGGAAGTGGATCATCATAAAGGTCTTCATTCTTGTTGTCTGAATGTTGAGTAGGCTGAGGAGGTGGAGGAGGAAAAGGAGGGGTTGGTCTTGCTGTCTCAGGGGTTGTGGAGGTGAAGGAGGCGGAAGGGGAAACAGGAAAGGCACACATGGTGTTAATTTTTATTGAAAAAAATCCACATATAACTGGACCCAAGTAATTCAAACCAGTGTTGTTCAAGGGCCAACTGTAATTACAAAAGATCCAATCTCTAAATATTAATACATCCTCACTGGGGTTTAGGGTCCTAATATATACATTTAGTCAGGGGATACATAGACATTCAGCTTATAGCAGCATGTAAATACCACGGCTTTCCAGTCTTTTAGTGTGATGTTTCTGAGGCCTGTTTTACACAGCCTCTCAGAGGGGTCCCATTGAGCCAAGGCTGTCCAAAGTTAGGGCTTATGTGTTAATCTACTCTTTCGTGGCTCTCCTCCCTTCTTTCTCTCTGGGCTTCCTGGGATCTCCTTCCAAATAAATGAACTCTACCCCAGTCCTTGTCTTAGGATCTTTTTTTGGGAGAATGGGACAATGTTTCAAATCACCAGAGATTTGAATCTAAAGTTATTCCTACAAGAGCTGCTACGGTCTGAATGTTTGTGTTGTTCCCTGCTCTCCCAGTTCCCATGTTGAAATTGAATCACCAATGTGACTATTAGGAAGCAGAGCCTTTGGGAGGTGAGTAGATCATGAATGCGATTAGATCTTTTATTTTTATTTTTATTTATTTTTTTCAGACAGGGTCTCACTCTGTCACTCAGCAGGCTAGAGCGCACTGGCGCAATCTCAGCTCATTGCAACTTCCACCTCCCGGGCTCAAGCAATCCTCCTGCTTCAGCCTCCTGAGTAGCTGGGACTACAGGTACACACACCACACCCAGCTAATTTTTGTATTTTTTGTTGAGACAGGGTTTCGCCATGTTGCCCAGGCTGTTCTCAAATTCCTGAGCTCAAGCAAATCTGCCCGCCTCAGTCTCCCAAAGTGCTGAGATTATAGGTGTGAGCTACTACACCCAGCCTAGATATCTCTTATAAAAGAAATCCCAGAGAGTTAGTGCACCTGTTCCACCATGTGAGGATGCAGCTATAAGGTGCCATCTATGAATCAGGAAGCAGGCCCTCACAAGACAATGAATCTGCCAGCACTTTGATCTTGGACTTCATAGCCTCTGGAGCTTTGAAAAATAAATGTCTGTAGTTTATAAGCTACCCAGATTATAATATGTTGTTATAGCAGCCTAAGCAGACTAAGACAGGTTTTCAGTCCTGCAGGTAGTCCCGTATTCCTAGTACTATGGTTGAAATTGTTATATATTGGTTCCTGGCAAGTGCCAGTTCATGCTGCAGTGTGGGAGAGACTGGAGTTGAAGAGACTCTGGAAATAGGTCTGCCCTGAGGCAAGTACCAAGACCCCAGTCTAGAGGAGAGAAGACCATATCCATCGGGCACATCAGAGGCAAAAACAGGGCTCCCGTCTCCCATCAAACCTGGAAGGTCCTCATAGACGAGTGGAACATGCATCTACTCTTGAAGAAACAAGGCGGAATTTGAAATTTTGAAACATATTCTAACAAATTGTGATTGAAAAGTTAGATTTAGAGAATTACAACCATATCTGTTCTGATTTTTATTACCATTGCCTGTCCTTAAGTTTTCTATAAATGAAATCATTCAGTATACTTTTTTTTTCTTTTTTTTTGAGACAGAGTTTTGTTCTTTTGTCCAGGCTGGAGTTCAGCGGCATGATCTCTGGTCACTGCAACCTCCGCCTCCCGGGTTCAAATGATTCTCATGCCTCAGCCTCCTGAGTAGCTGGGACTACAGGCATGCACCACCATGTTCGGATAATTTTTTGTATTTTTAGTAGGAATGGGGTTTCACAATGTTGCCCAGACTGGTCTCGAACTTCTGAGCTCAGGCAATCTGCCCGCCTTGGCCTCCCAAAATGCTAGGATTGCAGGCATGAGCCACCGTGCCCTGCCAGTGTATCATTTTGTGCCTATCTTTTTTCACTCACCATGCTAGTGAGGTTCATCTGTGTTGTCATGTGTATACTGACCATATATTAAGTAGCCTACTTACAGACGATAGAAAGTTGGTAATAAAGGCAAACATTGAAAATTGTGTTTTTCATCTTCTCACATATGAAAGAAAAAAGATATAAGTAATCCAAATAGGATATATCTCACTCCGTCTCCCAGACTGGAGTGCAGTGGCACAATCTCAGCTCACTGCAGCCTCAACCTCCTGGACTCAAGCTATCCTCCCACCTCAGCGCCCCCCTCCCCAGAGAAGCTGTGACTATACGCACACACCACCGTGCCCAGCTAATTTTTATAGAGACAGGGTTTTGCCATGTTGCCCAGGCTGGTCTGGAACTCCTGGGCTCAAGTGATACCCCACGTTGGCCTCCCAAAGTGCTGGGATTACAGGCATGAGCCATCACACCTGGCCTGTGTTTTTTGTTGTTTTTGAGACAGGGTCTTATTCTTTTGCTCAGGCTGGGGTGCAGTGATGCAATCATAGCTCACTGTAATCTCAAACTCCTGAGCGTAAGGAATTCTCCTGTCTCAGCCTCCCGAGTAGTTAGGACTACTGCAGGCCAGCACACCAGGTACCTTTCTTTTTCGTAGACACAGGGGCTTCCCAGATTGCCCAGTCTTATCTCAAACTAGAGGATCTGAGTAATCCTCTGCCTTAGCTCCCTGAATTTTTGGGATTATAGGCGTAGCCACTGTGCCTGACCAAATTTTACTTATTTGTATGTTACCTATGGGTTTCAGTTTCTCAGCTTCTTTTAACCCCCTGTGATCATGGGTAACTGTCTATATTTACAGCACAACCTTTGAAAAATTGTCATAGCTTGTATGTATCTGACCCTCTGCCATAACATCCTATAAGAAGTATCTCAAGGTTGGGCGTGGTGGCTCATGCCTGTAATCCCAGCACTTTGGGAGACTGAGGTTGGCAGATCACGAGATCAGGAGTTCCAGACCAGCCTGATCAACATGCTGAAACCCCGTCTCTACTAAAAAAAAAAAAAAAAAAATAAAAACCCGGGCGCCACACACGTGCTTGTAATCCCAGGTGCTCAGGAGGCTGAGGCAGGAGAATCACTTGAACCCAGGAGGTGGAGGTTGCAGTGAGCAGAGATCA
>NW_016803344.1:2833425-2848398 GCF_001698545.2 Rhinopithecus bieti | reverse complement strand
AAAAAAAAAAAAAAAAAAAAAAAAAAAAAAAAAAAAAACCCGGGCGCCACACACGTGCTTGTAATCCCAGGTGCTCAGGAGGCTGAGGCAGGAGAATCACTTGAACCCAGGAGGTGGAGGTTGCAGTGAGCAGAGATCATGCCACTGCACTCCAGCCTGGGTGACAAAGGGAGACTCCATCTCAAAAAAAAAAAAAAAAAGTAGCTCAGTATTTCTTGTTGGTTGAATCTGGTACTGGCTTCCACCCTGTCAATGGGCCCTGCCATTTAGGTATTTCTGTACTTCAGTCATAAAGAAGCTTCAGGTGTTTCCAGATATTAGCCAAAAATCTTGATTCTCCATCGTATATGTTTCCCATAGCTTGTAATCCTATATCAGTGTTCAGAGTTAAGAATCATTTCATGAATAATTTTGGGGGACTGACTTGATTATAAAGAGGCAAAGCCAAGTTTCAGCTCAAGCCAGTAAACTGCTAGTCACAGGAAAGCTATTAATATATAGTGTTCTAGTTATTAGGGGCTGTGTAGTAGATTACTCCAAAACTTAACGGTGTAAAACGACCATTTATTTTTATTTCCTTTTTTTTTTTTTTTTTTTTGAGACAGAGTCTTGCTCTGTTACCAGGCTGGAGAGCAGTGGCACGATCTTGGCTCACTGCAACCTCCCGGGTTCAAGCAATTCTCCTGCCTTAGCCTCCCAAGTAGCTGGAATTACAGGCGCCTGCCACCATGCCCGGCTAATTCTTTGTATTTTTAGTAGAGACGGAGTTTCACTGTTTTAGCCAGGATGATCTCGATCTCCCGACCTCATGATCTGCCCTCCTTGACCTCCCAAAGTGTTGGGATTACAGGCGTGAGCCGCTGCACCCGGCATACTTACTTATTTTATTTTATTTTATTTTTTGAGATGGGGTCTCGCTCTGTTGCCCAGGCTGAAGTGCAGTGCCACGATCTCGGCTCACTGCAAGCTCCACCTCCTGGGTTCACGCCATTCTCCTGCCTCAGCCTCCGGAGCAGCTGGGACTACAGGTGCCCACCACCAGGCCCGGCTAATTTTTTTTGTATTTTTAGTAGAGACGGGGTTTCACCGTGTTCACCAGGATGGTCTCGATCTCCTGACCTCATGATCCTCCCGCTTCGGCCTCCCAAAGTGTTGGGATTACAAGCGTGAGCCACCGCGCCCAACTTACTTATTTTTTTAAAGCACAGATGTATTGAAACGAAAATATACTCCATAGAGTGGAAGCAGGCTTGAGCAAGCGGCTCAAGAGTCAAAACAACCATTTATTAAGCTCACAGATAATTATGCTTGAGAACCCAGACAGAAATCGTGATGGTGAATCTCTCTCTGTTCCACAGTGTCTGCAGCCTCAGCTGGAAGGGTCAAAGACTGAAGTTGGAATTATCTGAAGGTTCATTCACTCACATCTCTAAAAGTTCAATGTGGCTGTTGGCTGAGAGATCTCAGTTTCTTCCACCTAGGCTTCTCCATGCGGTCCCTCTGCCTGGGCTAATTTGGACTCGCTCACAGCATGGTGGCTGGTTTCCCCAAAATAAGCATCCCAAAGAGGGAGAGCCAGGCAGTGGGCTTTTACGACCTCACCTTGGATGTCACATAGGATCACTTTCACTGTATCCTATTGGTTGGAGCAGCCATAGCCCAATCAGGTTTAAAGGAAGGGAAAATGGAATCTACATTGTGTTGAAGGAGGTGGGAGCTCTCGAAGAGCAGGCGGGACGGGCATTATTATTTCGGCTATTTTTGGAAAACACGAACTGCTCCAACATCCTATATAATATCCTGCATGAAAATCTTTTAATATAATAATTGAAGGGGAGAAAGAGTTATACTTGATTTCAAGATTATATAAGTATTTTTGCTTTGTAGAAAAATCCTAATTTAACACATATTTTCATATGTAATCTATATGATTCTGATATATAACGGGGCTTTAGAATTCAATGAACAGCACCAACTTCAGTCTTTGCCACTTTCTCTTTGGGCAAGTTGCTTACCCTCACCTTGCTTCCTCATTTGTAAGTTAGGAGAACCACCACTTACCTCCTAGGGTTGTTGAGATTAAAAGAGACAATTAATTTTCAAGCTCTTTGGGCAGATTGCATTTTCCAAAGATGGCTGAATGACATCTCCTGTCCCGCCTATTTCTTCTACAGCATGAACTGACCACTGCCCCATCAAGAGGTGGAGTCTAAGTGGGGACGTGAGTTTGGGTGGGCTTGTGACAGTTCCAGCCAAAAGCATACAACAGAAGTGATGATGTGTAGCCTCTGAGGTTGGCTCATAAAAGGCCATGCAGCTACTGCCTTGTTCACTGGAACACTCACTCTTGGAGCCCTGGGCTGCCATGTAAGAGGTCTGACAATGCTGAGGCTGCCAGGTTGTCAGTGGTAATCCCAGTCTTTGAGCCATCCCAGTCCAGGAGTCAGAGAGGTGAGTGAATGGAACGTCGGACCATTCCAGTTCCAGCTGTTAAGCCACCACTGGCCATCGTCTTCTCAGCAAAGGCTCTAGACATCATGGAGGAGAGACAAATCACCCCTAGTCTACCCTGTCTGAAATCTTAACTCATGGTATATCTAAGCAGAATAAAATGGGTGTTTTAAGCTGCTACATTTGGGGGTAGTTTTTTGTTTTTGTTTTTGTTGTTGTTATGTTTTGTTTCATTTTGAGACAAAGTCTCGCTCTTGTCCCCCAGGCTGGAGTGCAATGGCATGATCTCGGCTCACTGCAACATCCAGCTCCAGTGTTCAAGCAATTCTCCTGCCTCAGCTTCCGAGTAACTGGGATTATAGGCGCACACCACCACGCCTGGCTAATTTTTGTATTTTTAGTGGAAACGGGGTTTCACCATGTTGGCCAGGCTGGTCTCAAACTCCTGACCTCAGGTGATCCGCCTGCCTTGGCCTCCCAAAGTGCTGTGAATACAGGTGTGAGCCACCATGCCTGGTCATTTGAGGGTAGTTTTTAATGCAGCAATAGTAATTGGAATAGGTCAGGTGCAGTGGCTCATGCCTGTAACCCCAACACTTTGGGAGGCCGAGGTGGAAAGATCGCTTGAAACCAGGAGTTTGAGGCTACAGTGAGCTATGATGGCACCACTGCACTCCAATCTGGGTGACAGAGCAAGACTTCATCTCTAAAAAAATAAAGAAATGAAGTAATTAGAACACATGTTTTTTGTTTGTTTGTTTGTTTGTTTTTTGAGACAGGATCTTGCCCTGTCCCCCAACCTGGAGTGCAATGGTGCGATCATAGTTCACTGCAGCCTCAAACTTCTGAGCTCAATGATCTTCTCATCTCAGTCTCCCAAAGCACTGGGATTACAGGCATGAGCCACTGTGCCTTGCCTGGAACACTCTCAAAGCAAGATTTGACACATAGGGCCGGGCACAGTGGTTCACGCCTATACTTTGGGAGGCTGAGGCGGGCGGATCACCTGAGGTCAAGAGTTCAAGACCAGCCTAGCCAACATGGCGAAACCCCATCTCTACTACAAATACAAAAATTAGCTGGGTGTGGTGTCAAGTGCATGTAATCCCAGCTACTCAGGAGGCTGAGGCAAAAGAATCACTTGAACCTGGGAGGTGGAGGTTGTAGTGAGCTGAGATCTTGCCATTGCACTCCAACCTGGGCAACAAGAGTGAAAATTGGTCTCAAAAAAAAAAAAAAATTGCCACAAAGATATTGAATTTAGTTCTCATTTTGGTTTTTCTTTGAATGCTCTAAACATCTTACCAAAAGGCCAGAGAAAGCATCTGTTAATGTCTGGAACCTATACGAGCACACGTTTGAAAGTGACTGTAATAACATTACATCAAGTACACACTGCAAAGAGAGGCTAAGAGAGCAGGAGCCAGGCACAGAGCCACCCTTGGCAAAGCTGCAGCAGATTTTGTGCCAGTGGGCAGGTGCCCAGAGTTCAGAGCTGGGCAGAAGGTCAGGAAAGGATGGGTCATTGAAGTCCAACATGTCACAACTCAGCAGGCAATGGATCCTGGGGCTTACCGCCTAGGTAACATGAAGCACTTGGGAAGAGTGCTTGTTTAATCCCGGGGCTCAGACTGGTGAGATATGGTAGTGGGTGGTATGGGAGGGAAGGGACATGGACTGTATGGTCCACCTCAAAATGGACTAACACCATAGACTATCCATCGTCCAAAAGACCATGGGACACTCAGCTTGCTCCAACTTACTGTTGGTATCTAAGATGAGCAAATACAATGGATGAGATAAGGCAGCAGGTCTTTATAGACTGCAGGTTGATGGGAGCAAGCCCCCCAAAATCTGGCCATAAACTGGCCCCAAAACTGGCCATAAACAAAATCTCTGCAGCACTGTGATATGTCCATAATGGCCCTAACGCCCAAGCTGGAAGGTTGTGGGTTTACCGGCAAGGAACACCTGGCCCTCCCAGGGCATAAAACCGCTTAAAGGCATTCTTAAGCCACAAACAATAGCATGAGCGATTTATGCCTTAAGAGCATGTTCCTGCTGCAGTTAACTAGCTCAACCTATTCCTTTAATTCGGCCCATCCCTTCATTTCCCATAAGGGATACTTTTAGTTAGTTTAATATCTACAGAAACAATGCTAATGACTGGTTTGCTGTTAATAAATATATGGGTAAATCTCTGTTGGGGGCTTTCAGCTCTGAAGGCTATGAGATCCCTGATTCCCCACTTCACACCTCTATATTTCTGTGTGTGTGTCTTTAATTCCTCTAGCGCCACTGGGTTAGGGTGTCCCCAGCCAGGCTGGTCTCGGCAGCAGGTCTTCCTTGAAGTAAAGCAGATGGCAGTCTTGTGATTTGCAGTGTTTTTCCCAGCAGAAAACTATGTCACGTGCAAATAGGGTAATTAGGAGAATTTCATAGACTGTTTACGAAGTTGAGGGCCAGGCAAGGGAAACCAAAATGAAAGGTTCAGTGAAAGGGGGCTACCAGGAGGGGGAAGCCCTTTATATCCCTAGGCCTGAAGGGACGAGGGGCAGTAGTAGTTACAGTTAAAGAGACCAGCAACCTTCTGCTAGAAGCTCAGGCCTTCAGCAGGAGGTTGAAGTCAACCTACACAGCAATCTACAGAGAGGAATCCAGGAACATCAATTCTCCAGCCTTATTTTCCTCCCATCAGTACCCTCCTTGACTGAATCCAAAGGGAAGGCAGAGGGAAGGAGCTCACTGAAGCCATTCACAAAGGTCAGCCTTCCAAGACGCAGAACAGAATGGAGAAAGGTTGAGATTGGATCTGAAGGGGCAATTGCAAGATACCCAATACACCATATCATCGGCACATCCAATTTAGGACAGCAGGCTGAGGCTGGTATGGGAGGAGGACACTGAGGACCCCTGAGGGAAGCGGCTGGTAAAGATGAAGCATGGGCATCCAGTTCTGGCTGTCATCCCACTGTAGAACTAACAGCATCTGCTGGAAACCAGAAGCAACGAATAGAAAAAGCAGCAAGGCTAGGACAAGTTATGACTCAGTGGACAACACAGTCAATTTCACGTCGGATTCATTCATTCATTTAGTCATTCATTCCAGGCTTCTCAAACTCAGCACTATTGACATTTTGAGCCAGGTAATTCTTTGTTTTGTCTGGCACTTGGTTTGATATCAGCTGGGATGACAGAGTGACTTAGTCACATGCCATTCATCATCCAGCAGGCTAGCCTAGGCTTGTTCACATGATGGCAGAAGAGCTTCCAGCCACAAGAGGCTAAGCCTCAATGCACAAGTGTTTTTCAAGCCTCTGTTTGCATCTCATTTGCTAATGTCCTGTTGGACAAAGCAAGTTACTTAGCCAAGCCTAGATTCAAAGCACCAAAAAAATTTTGACTCTATTTCTGGATGGAAGAAGCTGCAATATATTGTGGCCTTCCTCCCAAACTAACACATTGTGTGGTGAGGGTGGTGGTAAAGCACTGGTGGAGATGTTCAAGAGAAGTGCTGCAGACAAGCCACCTAATGTTGACAATATAAATGAACTGAATTTACCCTATAATTATCTTAGGCTTCCCACTTGGCGTTAGCAATAAATGCATAACCACCAAAGACGGTGGTATATAAAGTTATAAATAGAGATATCATGGAGTGGTAGAATGCATTTAAGTGACCAGTTAAGCCCATCCAGTTTGCCAGTTTGCAGTTCATGAGAAGTTTATCCACCCTTTACATATTTCTGGTATGAGTATTATCCCAGGTTTTGCCTCAGAAACTTGGCAGCTTCTGAAAACCGACTGTTTCACTGGAAAATGTTGTACAAACTAGATCCAGCAGGGTCTGCATGCCAACTGTGAACATATCCTTTCCAAGAAGGGGTTCTCCAAAACAATATGTCCTAATGTTCTGTAGGTCAAAATTAAGTACAAAAGGCTATAAATCATTGCTTCTAACTAGCAATTAGTGGGTAGGTGAGCCTAGAACAAGGACCAAATGCACCATCAATTTGTCCTGTTAGAATTTTTGTTTTGGAGTAATATTTTTAAGAAAGAGAAATATAAACTTAAAAAAATACTTTTTAGGTTGGGCGTGGTGGCTCATGCCTGTAATCCCAGCATATTGGTAGGCTGAGGCAGATGGATCATGAGGTCAAGAGATGGAGACCATCCTGGCCAACATGGTGAAACCCTGTCTCTACTAAAACTACAAAAATTAGCTGGGTGTGGTGGTACACACCTGTAGTCCCAGCTACTTGGGAGGCTTAGGCAGGAGAATTGCTTGAACCCAGGAGCAAAGATCATGCCACTGCACTCTAGCCTGGTGACAGAGCAAGATTCCATCTAAAACAAACAAACAAAAAAAAAACCCAACTTTTTTTGAGACAGGGTCTTGCTCTGTTGCCCAGGCTGTAGTACAGTGGCACAATCACTGCTCACTGTAGCCTCAACCTTCTGGACCCAGGTGATCCTCCCACCTCAGCCTCCCAAGTAGCTGGGACTAGAGGTGCTGGCTAATTAAAACAACTTTTTTTTTTTTTTTTTTTTTTTTTTTTTGTAGAGACAGAGTTGGGGGTTCAGCAGCAGGGGAGCTCACTATGTTGTCCAGGCTACATTCAAACTTAGAGGGTTGGCCAGACAGGGTGGCTCATGCCTGTAATCCCAGCTCTTTGGGAGGCCAAGGTGGGTGGACCACTTGTGGTCAGGAGTTCCAGACCGGCCTGGCCAACATGGTGAAACCCCATCTCTACTAAAAATATAAAAAATTACTCAGGTGTGGTAGTGCACGCATGTAATCCCAACTCCCAACTTGGGAGACTAAGGCAGGAGAATCACTTGAACCCAGGAGGAGGAGGTTACAGTGAGCTGAGAATGTACCACTGCACTCCAGCCTGGGAGACAGAGTGAGACTGTCAAAAACAAAAACAAAAAACAAAAAACAACCCAAAAAACAAAAAGACAAAACAACTCATAGGGTCAAGTGATCCTTTCTCCTTGGCTTTCCCAAGGTGCTGCAATCACATTCCCAAGATGTGAGCCACTGCGCCAGCTAATTCTCAATAGTGACATGGTGTTAATTGCTAAGAGCATGGACTCTGAAGCCACAGTTCAAATTCCAATTTTCCCACTCACTGTGACCTTGGACAAGTCACCTAATCTATCTGTGCCTGAGTTTCCTTGTCTTTAAAATCAGGATATAATAATAGTATCTACTCCTAATGATTGTTACAAGGACTAAATGAATGAATATTTCTAAAGTTCTGACCAGGTGCAGCGACTCATGCCTGTAATCCCAACACTTTGGGAGGTCAAAGCAGGAGGATTGCTTGAGCTCAGGAGTTCAAGACCAGCCTGGGAAACATGACGAAACCCTGTCTTTACCAAATATACCAAAAAATTATCTGGGTATGGTGACGGTGCGCACCTGTAGACCCAGCTACTCGGGAGGCTGAGGTGGGAGAATGGCTTGAGGCTGAGAGGCAGAGGCTACAGTGAGCTGAGCTGGCACTATTGCACCCTAACCTGAGTGACAGAGTGAGACTCTTTTTCAAAAAACTAACTATGTAAATATTTCTAAAGTTCTGATCTCTACTTAGGATAGAATCAATTAGACAAAATTTGAAGCATTCTTTTTTTTTTTGAGACAGAGTCTCGACAGAGTCTCGCTTTGTCGCCCAGGCTGGAGTGCAGTGGTGTGATCTCGGCTCACTGCAACCTCTGTCTCCTGGGTTCAAGCAATTCTCCTACCTCAGCCTCCCGAGTAGCTGGGATTACACCCACCCGCCACCACACCCACCTAATTTTTCCATTTTTCGTAGAGACAGGGTTTCACCAGTTGGCCAGGCTGGTCTCGAACTCCTGACCTCAGGCAATCGGCCTGCCTCGGCCTCCCAAAGTGCTGGGATTACAGGTGTGAGACACTGCACCCGGCCTTGAAGCATTCAGTGGTATCAGTGTGTCAGGAGGATGATTATGTATGCCCCTAGTCTTCAAAGGCCATCACCTTTTCTTGATTAACAGCAGGAAGAGGCGGTTGCCATCACCTTTTCTTGATTAACCTCAGGGAGAGGCAGTTGCGAAACTGTACTCAGCCTGTTTGCGGCAAACCCCTGCATCCTGTAGAAGACTGGTGGGGAGAAGGTGGGCAGTGTAATACCGCAGCTTAGAGAATGTCAGAGAATTTCAATTATCCATGCTTTCTCAATCTGCTACTTCCACAAGTTGGTTATTTAAGTGAAGTCAAGCGTTAACAATATGTGAAAATCACAGTGTGTAGCCATCAGCCCACTTGTTAGCTAGTCTTGGCTTTCTTGAACTACCTATCAGAAAAAGCAGTAACATTCAAAAGAATAAGTAGCAAGGGAATAAGTATGATTACAAAGAATAAGTACTTGTTAGGAGTGCAAAAGGCTTTATGGAAAAAAATAAAGATAATAGTTTTAAAAATTAAAAAACAGGCCAGGTGAGGTGGCTCATGCCTGTAATCCCAGCACTTTGGGAGGCCGAGGCGGGCGGATCACGGGGTCGGGAGATTGAGACCATCCTGCCTAACACGGTGAAACCCCTTCTCTACTAATAATACAAAAAAATTAGCCGGACGTGGTGGTGGGCTCCTGTAGTCCCAGCTACTCGGGAGGCTGAGGCAGGAGAATGGCGTGAACCCAGGAGGTGGAGCTTGCAGTGAGCCGAGATCGCGCCACTGCACTCCAGCCTGGGCAACAGAGGAAGACTCCATCTCAAAACAAAATAAAACAAAACAAAATTGGATACCAGCACTATGGCAGGCCAAGGCAGGTGGATCACGAGGTCAGGAGTTCAAGACCAGCCTGGCCAAGATGGTGAAACCCCATTTCTACTAAAAATACAAAAATTAGCTGGGCATGGTGGTGGGCGCCTGTAATTCCAGCTACTTGGGAGGGTGAGGGAGAGAATTGCTTGAACCCAGGAGGCAAAGATTGCAGTGAGCTGAGATCACGCCACTGCACTCCAGCCTGGGTGACAGAACGAGACTCCGTCTAAAAAAAAAAAAAATTTTAAAAAATTAAATTAAATTTAAAAAAAAAATAAGGTACTGAATATAACAAATATTCAAGGGACATTATTAAATAGATGAATAAAGGCAGGTACATTGGCTCATGCCTGTAATCCTAGCACTTTGGGAGGCCAAGGCAGGAGGATTGCTTAAGCTTCAGAGTTTGAGACCAGCCTGGGCAACATAGTGAGACCTTGCTTCTACTAAAAATCAAAATAATTAGCCAGATGTAGGGGTGTGCCCCTGTAGTACCAGCTACTCGGGAGGCTGAGGCAGGAGAATCCCTTGAGCTTGGGAGGTCAAGGCTGCAGTGAGCCATTATCATACCACTGCACTCCAGCCTGGGCAAGAGAGTAAGACTTTGTCTCAAAAAAAAAAAAAAAAAAAAAAAAGGCTAATTCTCTATTTTGCATTCTTTAAAAGAATTTCAAAGAACACAGGGTAACATTACATGCCTAGGCAGAAAAATGAGCAAATTTCTTGCTTTTTTTCTCACCCTGTTGCCCAGGCTGGTGCAATCTCGGCTCACTGCAATCTCCGCCTCCCAGGTTCAAGCAATTCTCCTGCCTCAGCCTCCTAAGTAGCTGGGATTACAGGCATGTGCCACCACACCCAGCTAATTTTTGTATTTTTAGGAGAGACAAGGGTTCACCATGTTGATTAGGCTGGTCTCAAACTCCTGACCTCGTGATCCACCCGCCTTGGACTCCCAGAGTGTTGGGATTACAGGCATGAGCCACTGTGCCTGGACAAAAATGAGCAAATTTCTCAGTGTCAGTATCAGGCCACTTAATTAAATCACACAACACTTTGTTTAGATTGATTAAATCAATTGTCTACCCCACCCAAAATTCTCATCTTATCCGTCATCTCTTCTTATTGTCCCTCCTGTCCACAGAGCCAATACAAATATTTGTTGAATGAAAGGGTGGTTTCCTCCATGTAACAGATTTCACAAAGCACTCTATCAGGAAACAATTACTTCCTGAAGTCTGAGTGAACAGTTAATTTTGAAGACTGGGCAAAGAGTTGTAGAAGGATTTAAACTGGCAAAATAGATCAGAAAATTATCTCAGAAAATAATTCCATTCTAATAAATGTATAATCGTTAATATTCTAAGGATGGAGAAACCTCAGAAAAGTAAAGGACTATTTTTCTACCAATTGAGCATCATTGGCAATCTCATTCTCAAGCTTTGGCATCTGATTCTGTCCCATCCTACTCTTACCTCCTTTCTCCTCCAAAAGGGGTTCCTTCTTGATTTGTTGCCTCACTGACCACATTTTAGAAACATTTAAGAAAAATACTAAGTTTATTATTTTAAATGCGATTTGTTTCCAGGTTCTATTTGGTTTCATTAAATCTCTAGAGCACTGAACTCTGGCCACATCAATCGCTGGGAAAAGATGAAGTGGGCCAGGTGCAATGGCTTACACCTGTAATCCCAGCACTTTGGGAGGCTGAGGCAGGTAGATCACCTGATGTCAAGAATTCGAGACCAGCCTGGCCAACATGGTGAAACCCCCTTTCTACTAAAATTACAAAAATTAGCTGGACGTGGTGGTGGACACCTGTAATCTCAGCTACTCCAGAGGCTGAGGCTGGAGAATCACTTGAACCCGGGAGGTGGAGATTGCAGTGAGCTGAAATCACACCACTTTACTCTAGCCTGGGTAAAAAAAGCGAGATTTTGTCTCAAAAAACAAACAAACAAACAAACAAACAAACAAAAGGATGAATTGTCTTGGAGGAAGAAAAGCCAGCTCTGAATTTCTGAATTAGATTAACAGGGTTGAGACTTTTTTTTTTTTTTTTTTAACTTCAACAAACAAGCTTGGGCCAGGTATGGTGGCTCATGCCTGTAATCCCAGCACTTTGGGAGGCCAAGGCAGGAGATTGCTTAAGTCCAGGAGTTCAAGACCAGCCTAGGCAACATGGTGAAAGCCTATCTCTACAAAAAGTACAAAAATTAGCTGGGCCTGGTGGTGTGCACCTGTAGTCCCAGCTACTTGGAGGCTGAAGTGAGAGGATCACTTGAGCCCAGGAGGTCAAGGCTGCAGTGAGCGGAGATAATGCCACTGCATACCACTGTCTGGGTGACAGAGTGAGACTTTGTCTCAATTCAAAAAAAAATTTTTTTTAATAAAATAAAGATAAGAAACAAGTTGGAAGCTGGGCATGGTGGTATGCACCTACAGTCCCAGCTACTTGGGAGGCTGAGCAGGGAGGATCGTTTAAGATTAGGGGTTCTTAGCCTGCCTGGGCAATCTGAGATCCTGTCTCTAAAAAACATAAAGGTTTTTTCCTTTTTTTTTTTAAATTTTTAAACAGAGTTTTGTTCTTGTTGCCCAGGCTGGAGTGCAACGGCATGATTTTGGCCTGCTGCAACCTCCACCTCCCGGGTTCAAGTTATTCTCCTGCCTCAGCCTCCCAAGTAGCTGGGATTATAGGTGTGTGCCACCACGCCCGGCTACTTTTTGTATTTTTAGTAGAGACAGGGTTTCGTCATGTTGGCCAGGCTGGACTTGAACTCCTGACCTCAGGTGAGATCCACCCACCTCAGTCTTCCAAAGTGCTGGGATTAGAGCCATAAGCCACCACACCTGGCTGATTTTTTCCTTTTTTAAAAAAGGAAAGAAAAGAAACAAGCTGGGGGGAAAATGTGGTAAGTTGCAGACATCTTGCTACGGTTATTGTGTTTGCAGTAAGAATGCCTACTATCAGCTGGGCACGGTGTCTCACGCCTGTAATCTCAGCACTTTGGGAGGCCGAGGTGGGCAGATCACGAGGTCAAGAGATTGAGACCATCCTGGCCAACATGGTGAAACCCCGTCCCTACTAAAAATACAAAAATTAGCTGGGCGACGTGGCGCATGTCTGTAGTCCCAGCTACTAGGGAGGCTGAGGCAGGAGAATCGTTTGAACCTGGGAGGCGGAGGTTGCAGTGAGCCGAGATCACGCCACCATACTCCACACTTCAACCTGGCGAGAGAGCAAGATTCCGTCTCCGAAAAAAAAAAAAAAGAAATGCCCACTATCTTTCAACATTTGTATGTACCTGAGTATTCTCATTACTATCCCTGCAGCACTAATGACTCCAAGCTTGATAGTATAAAACAGCAACCATTTTATCATGAGTACATATCTTATGGGTCAGGTCAGGAATTCAGAAAGAGCAAAGCCAGGATAACTCGTCTTGACTCCACAATGCCTGAGACCTCATTGGAAAGACTCAGTCAGCAGGGAGTGACTTTGCAGGTTCTCGCTAAAATCATCTGAAAGTTTGCTCACTCACATGTCTGGCAGAGCATGGCTGAGAACTCAGCTGAGCTGTTGGCTGGGACACCAACACATGGCCTCCATAGTGCTGTTTGGGCTTCCTCACAGCAAGGCAGCCATGTTCTAACAGTGAGTATCCCATGAGAACCTGGGGGAAACTGTACTCTTATCATCTAGCCATGGAAGTCACATTATATCATTTCCACCACAATCACCAACCCACCCAGATTCAAGGGGAGGGAACGTAAGTCACACCTCCGTGGGAGGAGTGTCAGTTGCATTGTAAGAAGGGGGAAAAGGCAGATATTATTGTGGCCATCTCTGGAAAACACAAGGTGCCACATTGGGCATAAAATACTTTTTTTTTTTTTTTGAGGTGGAGTCTCGCTCTGTCGCCCAGTCTGGAGTGCAGTGGTGCAAACTTGGCTCACTGCAAGCTCCACCTCCCAGGTTCACGCCATTCTCCTGCCTCAGCCTCCTGAGTAGGTGGGGCTACAAGGGCCCTCCCCCACCCCTGGCCATTTTTTTTTTTTTTTTTTTTTTTTTTGTATTTTTAGTAGAGAAGGGGTTTCACTGTGTTAGGCAGGATGGTCTCGATCTCCTGACCTCATGATCTGCCCACCTCAGCCTCCCAAAGTGCTGGGATTACAGGCGTGAGCCACCGCGCCCGGCCTAAAAGACTTTTTAATGTTTCTCAGGTAGTAGAGAGGATAAAAATGACCCTAGCCTTTGAATCTGTTTGCATAGTTTGAAGAAAAGTAATTACTATCATTTTCTCTTTAGACAGGTAAAGGGGAAAGATAATCCTTTGTTTGTTAACATAGAGCCAAGATAGAGAAAGTGAGAAGTATTGGTAAACATACATACTTTGATAATAATGGATTCTCCTTGAAATTCAATAATATATTCAATCTAAGCAAAGCAGCTACGGTAGCTGGAAGAGGAAGCTCGATCATATAAAACCACAGCCTAGGGAAGAAGCTTAAGAAAAGCAAATTTGGCAAAGTCAAGTGTCAATGAAGCTGGAAGTCTCTCTGCAGAATCAGCCCCAAACGAATAAGAGAATATTGGGTTTAATGTAGCACTAATGCCTAATATCCTTTTTTCTCTCCCAGAACCAAATTTTCTGTTTGGAAGTCTTAGTACAACCACGTTTTGTAACTAGCCCAAACAGGTATCTCTGCCCCAGTTTCTCTTCCTCCTCTCTCTTCCCCTGCTTTCTCCAGCACACAACTCTATCCAGACCCAAGTTCAGTCTCAACTCCAAAAGGGTAAGTACCTCTGATGAATGGCTAAAACAGAGTGCTCTTCCACTCCACTGCATTTCCTAGAAATTTCTGCTAGAAGAGGTTCCTACCATCACCTGAAAATGTGTAGTATGATACAGCTCTTCCTTCCCAATTAGTTTTGGGTGTTCATAAATTACTGTATCAAAGGAATGCTCTTAATTACAATGTGATAGGTAGAATTATGGTCTTCCAAAGATATCCGCATCCTAATCCCTGGGACCTGTGGATATGTTACTTTACATGGCAATAGAGACTTTGCAGAGGTGTTAAGTTAGTGAGAGATGGCGAGATTCTCCTAGATTTGCTGAGTGGGATCAATGTAATCACAAAGGTCCTCATAAGAGGGAGACAGGAGGGTCAGGGTCTCAGAAGCAGATGTAATAAATAAAGCAGAAGTTGGGGGGTTGAGGTGCAGAGTGAGAGAGGGAGAGAGAAACAGAGACAGAGGGAAAGAAGAGAAAAGAGAGAGATTTGAAAATGCACTGCTGTCTTTGGTGCTAAAGGAAAGAGCACAAGAAAGGAGTGCAGGTAGCCTCCTTTTTAAAATTAATTAATTAATTAATTATTTTTTTGAGAAGGAGTTTCGCTTTTGTTGCCCAGGTTGGAGTGCAATGGCGTGATCTCGGCTCACTGCAACCTCTGCCTCCCAGGTTCAAGTGATTCTCCTCCTAGCTTTTTTTTTTTTTTTTTTTTTTTTTTTGAGACAGGGTCTCGACTGGGCACAGTGGCTCATGCCTGTAATCCCACCTTTGGGTGGCAGAGGTGGGCGGATCATGGGGTCAGGAGATCGAGACCATCCTGGCTAACACAGTGAAACTCCTTCTTTACTAAAAATACAAAAAAAAAAATTAGCCGGGCGTGGTGGCAGATACCTGTACCTGTAGTCCCAGCTACTCAGGAGGCTGAGGCAGGAGAAC
>NW_016803344.1:2793428-2832441 GCF_001698545.2 Rhinopithecus bieti | reverse complement strand
TTTTTGAGATGGGGTCTTGCTCTGTTACCCAGGCTGGAGTGCAGTGGCACCATCTCAGTTTGCTGCAGCCTCCACCTCCTGGGTTCAAGTGATCCTCTCACCACAGCCTCCCAAGTACCTGGAACTACAGGCATGCACCACCACACTTGGCTAATTTTTTTGTATTTTTTTGTAGAGACAGGTTTTCACCATGTTGCCCGGGCTGGTCTTGAACTCCTGAGCTCAAGCAATCCTCCTGCTTCAGCCTCCCAAAGTTCTGGGATTACAGATGTCAGCCACCATGCCCAGCACCACACCTCCTTTTTTTTTTTTTGAGACAGTGTTGCTCTGTTGTCCAGGCTGGATGCAGTGGTGTGATCTCAGCTCACTCACTTGAGGCAGCTCACTCTATCAGTCTCATCCTCAACCTTCCAGGCTCAAGTGATCCTTCCACCCCAGCCTCCTAAGTAGCTGAGACCAGAGATGTGCATCACCATTCCTGGCTAATTTTAAAACTTTTTTGTAGAGATAGGTTTCACTGAGTTGCCCAGGCTGGCCTTGAATTTCTGGACTCGAAGCGATCCTCCCACCTTGGCCTCCCAAAGTGCTGGGATTACAGACATGAACAGCCACGCCAGGCTTGTTGACACTTCTGACCCCAGGTTGTATGAAACAATGATACAAGCCATGTGGACAGACTATTCAAAACTCAAATATGATAACTGTGAAGTGGGAAGTTAGGCATGCCTAAATGCTACTGTTAGCCACAACTAAACAAATATAATACTTTATTTTTTCACATCTTTGTTAGGGTATGTAAAAAATAGGATTCTCTTGAGAAAGGCCCAACTCATGTTTTCCATGTGCCTGTTTAGACTCACTTGTGCCCTTCTCCATCCTGCTGTGTGCCTGGGCTTCACTGTCTTCTAGCTTAAGAATTTGGCAAATGGAGAATCCTTGTAGGCAATCAAAGGGAATGAAGAGGGTGAGTTTCCTTAAAAATAACCTGCTATTCAAATCCTGATTCAAGGTCTTCTTCTGGGAGAACCCAGTCTAAGACAGCATGTATCTAGGAGCTGCCCCCTCTGCAGGATGGGTCCTTGCAGCCTTGCTGGTACCACCCGTAGTCGGCTGGACCCAAGCTGGGCACCTGGCCCATGCTATACCCATCAGATTCTCTCTCTTTCTTTTTTTTGTTTTGAGACAGTCTCATGCTGTCACCCAGGCTGGAGTGCAGTGGTATGATCTTGGCTCACAGCAACCTCTGCCTCCCAGGTTCAACCTATTCTCGTGCCTCAGTCTCCCGAGTTACTGAGATTACAAGGGCGCCACCATGCCTGGCTAATTTTTGTATTTTTAGTAGAGACAGGGTTTCTACTAAAACAGTCCGCCATGTTGGCTAGGCTGGTCTCAAACTCCTGATCTCAAGTGATCCACCTGACTTGGCCTCTCAAAGTGCTGGAATTACAGGCATGAGACACCGTGCCTGGCCCCATCAGATTCTCTTTCCCTGAGTTTCTGTATGGGAACAGAGAGCATGTTGATTAGTGTCGGCAGAAGGCTGGAGCTTTCACATGTGAACTTGGAAACTTTGCAGGGACATAGTTTACCATGTGGGTAGGGAAAGCAAAGAAAGCCTTTTTGCAGAAAGGGAGAAAAAGAGAGAGAGAGAGAGAGACTAGGAGAGAGACAGGAGAATGGGCAAGAGAATAAGAGATGAGAGGCTGCTTTCTGTCCTAGGGTCCCTCCCTTTCTGAAACCCTCTTACATCCAACTCCTGGTGTGTGAATGCTGCCAACATACGTATAATAAATTCCCTATTGTCTCTCAAGCTAGCTCAAATAACTTCTATTACACATCACCAAAGAGTCCATTAGTCC
Organism: Rhinopithecus bieti; assembly: GCF_001698545.2. NCBI lineage: Eukaryota > Metazoa > Chordata > Mammalia > Primates > Cercopithecidae > Rhinopithecus > Rhinopithecus bieti. The sequence continues at coordinate 2,830,582 of NW_016803344.1, read as the reverse complement.
AGAAAAGCATCATAAAATTACACTCAGATTCTCAGTGAGCCATAAAGTTCTGCCCTCACTATGCCCTTTGTAAGAATTGCCTTCTCACAGTCCTGAAATCAGGGCAATGATTGTTAATCTCCCCACAGGTGAATGAACAAGTCTTCCACTACCCTCCGCCATCCATAAAACCTGACTTGAAGACCTGGCTGGCACATAGAGTAAGGCCTTCGTGGTTCAAGACAATCCAGGGTGGAACAATATATTTCTTTTTTTTTTTTTTTTTTTTTTGAGACAGAGTCTCTCTCTGTCGCCCAGGCTGGAGTGCAGTGGCTGGATCTCAGCTCACTGCAAGCTCCGTCTCCCGGGTTTATGCCATTCGCCTGCCTCAGCCTCCCAAGTACCTGGGACTACAGGCACCCGCCACCACGCCCGGCTAGTTTTTTGTATTTTTAAGTAGAGATGGGGTTTCACCGTGTTAGCCAGGATAGTCTCGATCTCCTGACCTCGTGATCCGCCCATCTCGGCCTCCCAAAGTGCTGGGATTACAGGCTTGAGCCACCGTGCCCGGCCTGGAACAATATATTTCTTAATTGCCTTAGCTAGAACTGCACAAGCTCATGAAGCAGCCCCAAATTTAGAGCTATGTGGCAGTAGGAGGGAAGGCAGGATATGCACGGGCAGGAACAGACTGTGATGCCAATTCTGCAAGCTTCCTGACTCCTGCTTGTTGTCTACCAGGGTTGCCAGATCCTCAGCCTCTCTGTCTTTGCAATTGGGCTGCTCGAAGCTGTGGCTCTAATAGGCAGCTCCCAATGTCATGCTGACATTGGAGAGCAGCAGTACCTTGACACAAAATCTCTTCTTTCTCCCAGACTGCCACAGTTCATGAGATCCTCATTATTGCGTTGTTCTTTTGCTTAAAGTATGATTGACAGAATGTCACTTCCAGAAGCACAGTGTATTACAAAAGAACAGAAAGAAGACTGGAAGCATAGTCACTACCTATATGTTCTGCTGCTCTGGGAAATGGAGCCGCTCAATGACCCCAGGTTTGGTTGTCAGGACCCTCACCACTACTTTATCCTCCATAGACATCCATCCACAAAGACCTCTCCCACTGAAGTCCTGCCGCCTCCCAGGAGCTCTTGCAGAGGCAGGGGCTGGATCCATCTCTTCTTCTCCTAGTGGTTAGGGGTGAGTGTGTCCAGGGTGGGGAATCCATCATCGCACCCCTGATCTTACCCAGAAAAAGAAAACCGCTTTCTCTTCCCTCTCTGGGACAATTGATAAAATTCCTCTAGACAGACCAGCTCTCTTAAACAAAGGCCTGAGACTGGGGAATGTGTTCAGCCCCTATGTTCCTGGCCAAAGAATCCCGGAAGTTTATCCTTTGGTTCCAGAATAGAGTGGCAGCAGGGAGATTTCTTTTCTTGCTTTTTGGTGATGAGAGAAAGGATAGAAGCAGGCAATTAGAGCAGAAACAGTCAAAGGGTCTTAAACTTTGCTGGACTTAGATTCATTCATTTGTTGAACAAGTATCTGTTGAGTGCCTATACCAAGTACTGGGAATATAAAAACAGGATCCTGCTCTTATGAAACTTAGAGACTGAATAAGGAGACGGTTAGAAATCAGATAGTCACTCCAAGACAGCGGTTTTCAACCATGGGGCAATTTTGCCCTCCAGGGTACATTTGGGAGTATCTGGAGGCATTTGTGTCACAACTGCAGGGGCTGCTACTGAATCTAATAGGTAGAGGCCAAGGATGCTGCTGAACAGCCTATAATGCACAGAACAACCCCTGTACAATAAACAATGATCTGGCCCAAAATGTCAATAGTGCCAAGGCTGAGAAACCCTGCACTAAGGCAGTGGTTATCAAAGTGTGCTCCACAGACAGGAAGCATCAGCATCGTCTGGGAACTTGTTGGAAATGCAGATTCTTCGGTCCTACTGTAAACCTACTGAATCAGAAATTCTGGAGGTGGAATCCAGTGATCTGTGTTTTAATGAGCCCTCCAGGGGATTCTGGTGCACACTAATGTTTGAGAACCACTCAATTAAGGAATGGAAGGGATCTATCATTACAAACAGAGACAAGTGTTCTGAAGGAAAACGACTGTACCAATGCTACACAAAGTGGATTGGCAGCATCAGCATCGTCAGAGAGCTCATTAGAAACACAAATTCTTGTGCCCCATCCTAGACCTACTCAATCGGGGGAGGTGGGTAGGGACCAGATCAAGAAAATCACAGAGCGGGGTGTCATTCTAAGGAACTAAGACTTTACAGGCTGGGCGCAGTGGCTCACACCTATAACCCCAGCACTTTGGGAGGCCGAGGCGGGAGGATCATCTGAGGTCAGAAGTTTGAGACCAGCCTAGCCAGCATGGTGAAACCCCATCTGTACTATAAATACAAAAATTAGTCGGGCATGGTGGTGGGCTCCTGTAATCCCAGCTACTCTGAAGGCTGAGGCAGGAGAATTGCTTGAACCCAGGAGGCGGAGGTTGCAGTGGGCCGAGATTATACCACTGCACTCCAGTCTGGTCGACAGAGCAAGACTGTCTCAAAAAACAAACAAAAAAAAACAAAACCCTAGAAGATAGGTGTTGTAGGGGAGAATGATAGCGATAAGGTTGTAGATAGGAAGATGGGAAGCTGAGGTACCTCATGCCTGAAAGCATCCATTTCTCTGGGTTGGCAGAGTCAGAGAAGGAGGAAGACAATGGTTTTAGAAGATGGTGAAGGTTTAAAGCAGCCTCCATGGGACTGGAAGAGGAAGCTGACCAGGTACCAGTGCACAATTAACCGAGGTGCCAGGGTCTGCTTGAGGGTTAGTGGTCACGTACTTGGCCACTAACTGTGCAGCTGTGTAGTACTCAGCAGTCTGGACGTGGGGACTAGAAATATGAAGATTGGCTCAATCTATGAATTTTCTCCAAATTTCATTCCCTGCCACACAGCTCCTCTTTTAATTCTTCTGATTATATGCTGGGGCAAAGACTGTTACTTGAACCCTAATAGTCATTCTAACTTATCTAGGCACATGGCTTCCTTAAGTAAAGATTACATTTCCAAGCCTGTCTTCGAAGTTTGATGTGGTCACGTGACTAAGTTCTGACTAAAAGGATATAACTGGAAGTTTTGTACATGATTTGATTGCTAGCCCTTAAAGGGGCAGGCATGACCATCATTCTTTCTTCCTGTTTCCCCCTGGCTGGAATACAGACACAATGGCTTGAACTCAAGCAACTGCTTTGGGTCATGAAGGAGAAACCACATGTTTAAATGGCAAAGCAACAAGATAGAAAAGGTCTTAGTCTGGTATAATCATGAAGCCTGTATCAGTACTGGACTAGCTGCCCCTGGTCCAGTGCTGATTTTTTTACATGAAGCAAAAACCTTCTACACACATAAGTTTTCTGTTATATGTAACTGAAGCTAATCCGAAATTGTCCGTTCTCCCTGCCCTCATGGACAGCCTCACCTGCATTTATCTTCTGTCAATTCCAGATGCCTATGTCTTCCTCAACTCCCTGTTTCAGCTTCCTCTGGGTTTTTTAAAAATACTTATCTCACGGTTTGACCTGGCATCAGCTCTGCTGGTTCAAATCTCTGACCAAAGGCATACCAAATTTGCCTCTGGGGCATCTCTGTTTATATTTTACTTCTGATTAAATTGCAGTGGAAATCCCACAAATTATTTCTCACTTATTTTTGGTACTGCATTATTTTCATAGTGCCATCAGTAACTATGCCATCATGTTTTATAGAAGAAAACATGTGAATTCCTTTATATCTTGTGGCTGGAAAAAGGTATTTCTAACTCAAAATTCAGATGTAATAAAAGATTAATAAATGCGATTATTTAAAAAGAAGAGGCCAGGCATGGTGGCTCACACCTGTAATCCCAGCACTTTGGGAGGCTGAGGCGGGTGGATCACAAGGTCAGGAGATAGAGACCATCCTGGCTAACACGGTGAAACCCCGTATCTACTAAAAATACCAAGAAATTAGCCGGTCATGGTGGCAGGTGCTTGTAGTTTCAGCTACTTGGAAGGCTGAGGAAGGAGGATGGTGTGAACCTGGGAGGCAGAGTTTGCAGTGAGCCGAAATTGCACCACTGCACTCCAGCCTGGGTGACAGAACGAGACTCCGTCTCAAAAAAAAAAACAAAAAAACAAAAAAACAAAAGTTAGCTAGGCATAGTGGCAGGTGTCTGTAATCCTAGCTACTCAGGAGGCTGAAGCAGGAGAATTGCTTCAACCTGGGAGGCTGAGGTTGTAGTCAGTTGAGATCGCGCTACCGTACTCCAGCCTGGGCGACAGAGCGAGACTCCGTCTCAAAAAAAAAAAAAAAGGAAAATCACACACACACACACAAACAAAATAAAATGAAGAAACTTTGCATGACAAAAAGTACAATAAGAAGCAAACTGAAAAATAACCCCACCATAAACAAAGTCAAAAGACAGGTAAATGACTTGGAGGAAATATTTGCAACACGTGTTATGGATAAAGGGATTAATCCTTTGTCTATTGAACACATGGAGAGAGAGAAATTGACTGGAGAACAGAAAGGAAGAGAAGGGACAGGAAGGGAAGAAAAGGGAAGAGAAGGAAGGGGAGAGGAGGGGAGGAGAGGAGAGGAGAAGGAAGGGAAGAAAATGAACAGCGTGAGTATCCTATGAACACGCTGGGACAGAGGACAGGGCATAGGAAGACAAAAAGAGACTGTCATCAACTTCGGTGCTAAATGAAGGGAAGGAGGAGCAGGTGGCCCGGATCTGGATGGGTGTGGATGTTTAATTGCATGAGGAAGCAAGTCAGCAGCTGCGAAGGAGTAGAGGGAAATTTAAAATAATCCTGGTGGAGGGGAGGAGCCTGTATTTGGCTAAAAGAGCAGATTCTGTTGAGTGAGTGCAGCTGGGGAGGATGAATTTACAAAGGAGTTGCTGTCCCCATGAGTGACTTTTCCCTGGCAGTTCTTGAGAATCTAGTTGGCTTTTTATTGTCTTCTCACGCAAAGGAGTCCCTTCTAATTTGACTTTGTCATTATGGGAACTTTTCCCCTACAGATCCATAAGGAGGAAAGAAATGAAGGGATGGTCAGCAAAAAGCAGTTTAATTACTATTAAAAATAGCATAGGCCGAGCGCAGTGGCTCACGACTGTAATCTTAGTACTTTGGGAGGCTGAGGTGGGCAGATCACTTGAGGTCAGGAGTTCGTGACCATCCCGGCCAACATGGCGAAACCCTGTCTCTACTAAAAATATAAAAATTAGGTGGGCTCAGTGGTGTGCACCTGTAATCCCAGCTATTTGAGAGGCTGAGGCAGGAGAATAGCTTGAACCTGGGAGGCAGAGGTTGCAGTAAGCCGAGATCATGCCACTGCACTGCAGCCTGGGCAACAGAGTGAGACTCCATCTAAAAAAAAAAAAAAAAAAGCGTAGACAAGGCACGGTGGTTTACACCTGTAATCCCAGCACTTTGGGAGCCTGAGGTGGGAGGACTGCTTGAGCCCAGGCGTTCAAGCCCAGTCTGGACGACACAGTGAAGCACAACTAGCTCTAGCTAGGCATGCTGGTACATGCCTTGTAGTCCCACCTACTTGATGGGGATGGGGGAGGAAGAGTAGGGTGGACTGCTAAGGCAGGAAGATCACTTGAGCCTGGGAGGTCAAGACTGCAGTGAGCCATGATCATGCCACTGCACTCCAACCTCGGTGACAGAGTGAAATCCTGTCTCAAAATAAATAAATAAATAAAAATTGTAAAAGTATGTTCAATTCATTAAGTTTGTCAAGTAAAACAAGTAAGCAACATCAGACACAGAGAGAGGCAGAAAAACTCAGAAGTTTCTGAAAAGGACATTAGGGACAAGTGTTAGGGGAAGGGCTTGATTCACCTTAATTCACCTTAATTCAGAGGACACTCACTACTTTTTGTAACATGGTTGGGTGACTAAGCCCTTGCTCAGAGTTCAAAGTCCTAACGCTATTAATCTCTGAGATGATTCTCTGAAGGGGGTGAGACGCAGATTGTCTACGTCTGAAGTGGCTGTGGGTGCAGAAGATATCTAAACATTTGCAATTTGTTTGTTCCATCTTTGCCACAACCCCACCCCCACTGCATGCAATCTGCAGATTAAATACACATGAATCGTTTCCTGTTATGAAAATCTCCTCGTCTGAGTGCAGTGGCTCATGCCTGTAATCCCTGCACTTTGGGAGGCTGAGGCAGGCGGATCACAAGGTCAGGAGTTCCAGACCAGCCTGGCCAACATGGTGAAACCCCCGTCTCTACTAAAGATACAAAAAATTAGCCGGGCATGGTGGTGCGTGCCTGTAATCCCAGCTAATCAGGAGGTTGAGGCAGGAGAATTGCTTGAACCCGGGGGGCAAAGGTTGCAGTGACTGAGATCATGCCATTGCACTTCAACCTGGGTGACAGGGTGAGACTCCACCTCAAAAAAAAAAAAAAAAAGAAAATCTCCTCATGCTCAGGGCTCATGAGAATGGCCTTGGGCCTTAGAGGATGGTAGATTATATACTAAGAGAATGTGAACATAGTTAAGTTATTTTGTAAAGGGGAGAAGGCATTAGGACCTTGGCATCCTTAATGAGAGCAGAATATTGACTCATGCTTCATGGAAAAGATTAGCAAATCTGTAATGACAATACTATTAAAAAGAAAAAACTTAAAAAAAAAAAAAAAAAGCCAGTCCTCTGGGGTTCAGAGGAAGGAAAAGTCTCAGGGGTCCTGCCTGGAAAGCTATATCTGCATCTAAGTATTGCCAGAGCCCCGGATCTGTGGGTCTGCAGGGTTGTGCACTAGAAGAGCAAAATGCTGCCACTGAGTCACTGGTCTCCTTTGATGGGTAGCTGCTGTCTACTGGGAAACTGCTGTTTTCAATTAGGGAAGGAGGTGATGTCAGGGGGAACCCAGCCAGAGTTGAGATTTCCTTGCTGTTGGAAGGTAGATTGTCAGCCTGGGCTTGTTTCTGTGAGTTATGTTGACCCTTAGATCTGTAGGGCTAGTTCTAGGCCATTTCAGAAAAAACAGTGAGCCAGATGTTTCTAAAATTCCAAAGGGCAAAGCCAGCCTCTCAAAAGGATGAGGTGGGTGGCTACCCACTAATACCCACAAATTACCTGATTCCTATTTAACAGGTAATTTGAACAGTGCAGGGAGATGTCTCCCTCCTAAGAAGCCTCCGATACCTCCTGACTCTGGGAGGGACTTCTAGGCATCATTCCAATAACCCAGTTTCAAATTTACTGCCCATGCAGACAGCTGATGTGAAAGTATTTGCATTTGAAGGGGGACTCCACAGGACTCAAAAAAATGCATTTTGTTTGTTTTGTTTTGAGATAGTCTTGCTCTGTTATCCAGGCTGGAGTGCAGTGGCACAATCTAGGCTCACTGCAACCTCTGCCTCCCAGGTTGAAGCGATTCTCCCGCCTCAGCCTCCTGAGCAGCTGGGACTATAGGCATGTGCCACCAAGCCTGGCTAATTGTTTGTATTTTTTGGTAGAAACGGGGTTTCACCATGTTGACCAGGCTGGTCTCCAAATCCTGGCCTCAAGTGATCCGCCTGCCTTGGCCTCCCAAAGTGCTAGGATTGCAGGCATGAGCCAACGCTCCTGGCCAGGAATGCATTTCTAATGGTGGAACCTCAAGTACGTAGAGTGAAAAAGATACTTTCAACAGGATGTTCTCCCTGCACTGTTCAAATTACCTGTTAAATAGGAATCAGGTAATTTGTGGGTATTAGTGGGTAGCCACCCACCTCATCCTTTTGAGAGGCTGGCATTGCCCTTTGGAATTTTAGAAACATCTGGCTCACTGTTTTTCTGAAAAGTATGCTGACTTCAGTCAGTTGCAAGGATTTACTGACAATGAGCATTTACAACTAGACACTATTAGTGCACAGCAGGTTAAGTGTTTTTCTCTTTCAGAGAAAAGGTCTTATTTCCTTTTTTTTTTTTTTTTTTTTTTGGTTGAGACAGGGTCTCACTCTGTCACCCAGGCTGGAGTGTTATGGCACGATCTCGGCTCACTGCAACCTCCACCTGTCAGGTTCAAGCGATTTTCCTGCCTCAGCCTCCCGAGTAGCTGGGATTATAGGCACCACCATCACACACAGCTAATTTTTATATTTTTAGTAGAGATGAGGTTTCACCATGCTGGCCAGGCTGGCCTCGAACTCCTGAACTCAGGTGATCTGCCTGCCTCGGCCTCCCAAAGTGCTGGGATTACAGGCGTGAGTCTCCATGCCCGGCTACCTCCTCTTTATAGAAAAGGAACAACAGGAGCCCCAGGAGCTGATGCTGCGGCCTGCAGGAGACATGAAGTTAGCACTTGGCCTCTCTCCTGAGTCTATGTGGCCATCCACAACAAAGAAGGAAGCCAATTAAAGATAATAAGCCTAAGGAAAGCGATGTCTTCACATTTTTATTTTCTACTTCAATTGAGTTGGGGCATCTGAGTTTCTTAATTACACATTTTTCTTTCATGTACGCTTTTATTAGTGATTTTCCATGGCTTGGCCTTTAAGCAAGCCACTTTAGCAACGAGGCACTCTGACACTGGGGTTGTTATAACACACATGAGGGATGTTTCTAAAACACACAGAGGATTTGGGTCACAGCTATCTAGTACAGGGTTGTCTGCTGCATCTATTTTAATGATTTAATAATTCATGAATTCAACATGCTCTGGTTCAATTTTTTTCTTCAATTAATACTAACTTTTAAATTATTTTCTGAGGTTGGGAATAGTAATTGTTATTCCTTTTGAGATAATAGCCTTCTTTGCCCTTTGTTTGTGTGTGTGTGTGTGTGTGTGTGGTTTTTTTTTTTTTTGAGACAGAGTCTTGCTCTGTCACCCAGGCTGGAGTGCAGTGGCATGATCTTGGCTCATTGCAACCTCCACCTCCCAGGTTCAAGCGATTCTCCTGCCTCAGCCTCCCGAGTAGCTGGGACTATAGGCACGTGCCACCACGCCAGGCTAATTTTTTGTATTTTTAGTAGAGATGGGGTTTCACCGTGTTAGCCAGGATGGTCTGGATCTCCTGACCTCGTGATCCACCCACCTCAGCCTCCCAAAGTGCTGGGAATACAGGTGTCAGCCACCGCTCCCGGCTCTTTGCAGTTTTAGTATTTTAATATCTTTTTAGCAAGCTCTGCCACATATGAGCTCTGTCACTGCTTATCTATTAATACATTCTGTGCCTTAGTTTCTTCATCTGTAAAAGGGACATAATAATAGTATCTTTTTTTTATTTTTTTTAAGAGGTGCTAGGAATGAACCCAGGGAATAACAATATCTTAATCATAGCATTGTGTGAAGAGTAAATAAAGAAATTCATGTAAATCATTCTCTTATTACAGTTCTGGAACACTCTACCAAGTTTAGCTAAGCTATTATTAACATTATTATAATTGTTTTGAATTACAAAATTAGTATGTGCTTGTTATTAAAAAAAAGAAAGAAAAAAAGAAAGAAAGTTCATGCTGAGTGTAGTGGTTCATGCCTGTAATCCCAGCACTTTCGGATGCTCAGTTGGAGACCAGCCTGGACAACAACCCCATCTCAACAAAAAATACAAAAATTAGCTGTGCATGGTGGTGTGTGCCTGTAGTCCCAGCTTCTCGGGAGGCTGAGGTGAGAGGATCACTTGAGCCTGGGAGGCAGAGGTTGCAGTGAGCCAAGATCGTGCCACCACACTCTGACCTGGGACAGAATAAGACTGTCCCCACCACCAAAAAAAAAAAAAAAAAAAAAAAAAGCGAGGCACTGTGGCTCATGCTTGTAATCCTAGCACTTTGGGAGACTGAGGCAGGAGGATCATTTGAGGTTAGGAGTTCGAGACCAGCCTGGCCGACATGGTGAAACCCTGTCTTTACTAAGAAATACAAAAAAATGAGCCAGGCATGGTGGTGTGCACCTGTAATCCCAGCTACTTGGAGGCTGAGGCATGAAAATAGGTTGAACCCAGGAGGCGGAGGTTGCAATGAGCCAAGATCGAGCCACGGCACTCCAGCCCAGGTGACAGAACGAGACCCTGTCTCAAAAAAAAAAAAAAAAAAAAAAAAAAAAACAAAACAAAGAGGTTTATAAAGAAAGAAATGATAGCGTCCTCTCTTGGCCCAGCCCCACCCAATCCTGCTTTCTGGAGATAACCACTGTATTTGGACCATAGTCTTTCCAGGCATATTCATGCAAATGTCTTGGAACTTTGCCTGTCCCATCTAACAAATTGACCATGACATCTCTTCACATCAGCTCTGCGGGAAGCACCTCTTTACATAATATGGGGATGACCTGACCTTGCCTGATTTGTATGTGGCTCCAGTATGTGTTTAGAGCGTCTCTCACATTACTATGTAGCCAAACTCTCCTTCTTTTCCTTAGACCTACTGGGTTTTGTCTAATGCTTTTAAAGACCTTTGCCGTCAGGAGCATTGAGAAATACACTTGCCAGGATTGGAAAATGAAGAGGCCTGGTGTGGTGGCCTGTAATCCCATCATTTTGGGAGGCAGAGGCAGGAGGATCGCTTGAGCCCAGGAGTTTGAGACTAGCCTAGGCAACATAGTGAGACCTCGTGTCTACAAAAAATGAAAAAAAAAAAAAAAAAAAAAAATTCAGCTGGGCATGGTGATGTGCTCCCGTAATCCTAGCTGCTCAGGACTGTTAGGTGATAGATCACTTGAGCCCAGGAGGTTGAGTCTGCAGTGAGCTCTAATCATGTCACTGCATTCCAGCCTGGGCAACAGACTGAGACCCTATCTGGAAAAAAAAAAAAAATTCCACTCAAAGGTATTTGTCAAAAAAACAAGTGGATATTCAAAAGAGAAAAAAAAAAACTGAGTGATTGGTGTATCTTTGACAGTGAGATGTTTCTATTAACATGCTTTTTAAGTTGAAAGATAAAGTTATATGTATTTACCATGTATAACATGATGTTTTAAAGTTCATATACATTATGGAATGACTAAATCTAGCTCATTAACATAGGCATTGCCTCACATAGTTTTCACTTTTGTGGTAAGAACGCTTCACATCTACCCTCTTAGCATTTTCCAAGAATACAATGTATTACTGACTACCGCCGCCACATTGTATAACGATCTCTTGAAGTTATTCCTCCTATTTAACTGGAATTTTGGCCATCATCTCTCCAGACTGTCCTCCTCACAACCACCTCATCTCCTGGTAACCACCGTTTTACTCTCTCTCTCTCTCTCTCTTTTTTTTTGTTTGAGACAGAGTGTAGCTTTGTCACTCAGGCTGGAGTGCAGTGGCACAATCTTGGCTTACTGCAGCCTCTGCCTTCCAGGTTCAAGTGATTCTTCTGTCTCAGCCTCCCGAGTAGCTGGGATTACAGGTGTGTGCCACCATGCCGCTAATTTTTGTATTTTTAGCAGAGGTAGGGTTTCACCATGTTGGCCAGGCTGGTCTCCAACTCCAGACTTCAGATGATCCATCTGTTTCAGCCTCCCAAAGTACTGGGATTACAGGCATAAGCCCCCATGTCCAGCCCACCATTTTACTCTCTACCTCTACAAGATCAACTTTTTTGGTTTCTACATTTGAGTGAGATCACACAGTATTTGTCTTTCTGTGACTGGCTTATTTCACTTAACATAATGTCCTCTAGGTTCACTGCATGTTGTTGCAAATGACAGTTTTCTTTTATGGCCGAATAGTATTCCATTGTGTGTATATACCACATTTTCTTTATCAGTTTATCCATTGATGGACACTTAGATTGATATATTTCCCTTCCTTCTCCCTTCCTCCCTCCCTCCCTCCCTTCCTTCCTTCCTTGCTTCCTTCCTTCCTTCCTTCCTTGCTTCCTTGCTTTCTTGCTTTCCTTCTTTTTTTTTTTTTTTTTTTTTTTTTTTTGATGGAGTCTCACTCTGTCGCCCAGGCTGGAGTGCAGAGGTGCGATCTTGGCTCACTATAAACTCCATCTCCTCAGCGTAATCACGCCCGAGTAGCTGGGATTACAGGCATACACCAACACACTCGGCTAATTTTTGTATTTTTAGTACAGACGGGGTTTCACCATGTTGGCCAGGCTGGTCTCAAACTCCTGACCTCAAGTGTTCCATCCACCTTGGCCTCGCAGAGTGCTGGGATTACATGTGTGAGCCACCGTGCCCAGCCAGGTCAATTTCATGTATTGGCTATTGTGACTAGGGCTGCAAAGAGCTTGGGAGTGCAGATGTCTTTATGAGGTAGTGATTTCTTTTCCTTTGGATATACACCTGGTAGTGGGATTGCTGGATCTTATGGTAGTTCTATTTTTATTTTTTTGAGGATTTTCTATAATGTTTTCCGTAATGACTGTACTACTTTACATTCTCACCAACAGGTACAAGTGTTCCCTTTTCTGTACATCCTCACCAGCACTTGTTACCTCTTGTCTTTTTTTGTCTTTTTTTTTTTTTTTTTTGAGATGGAGTCTTGCTGTTGTCGCCTGGGCTGGAGTGCACTGGCATGATCTCAGCTCACTGCAAACTTGGCCCCCTGGGTTCAAGCAATTCTCCTGCCTCAGCCTCCCGAGTAGATGAGATTACAGGTGCCTGTCACCACACCCGGCTACTTTTTGTATTTTTAGTAGATGGGGTTTCACCATGTTGGCCAGGCTGGTCTCAAACTCCTGACCTCATGTGATCCACCCGCCTAGGCCTCCCAAAGTGCTGGGATTACAGGCATGAGCCACCGTGCCAGCCCAGCCTACATTTTGTCTTTTTGATAACAACTCTTCTAACCAGTGTGAGGTAATATCTCACTGTGGTTTTAATTTGCTTTTCTTTGATTATTAATGATGTTGAACATTTTTTTCATACATCTATTGGCCATTTGTATGTCTTCTTTAGACAAATGTCTATTCTGATCCTTTGGCCATTTTAAAATCAGGTTATTTGTTTCCTTGCCATTAAGTTGTTTGAATTCCTTATGTGTTTTGGATATTAACCCCTTATTAGATGCAGAGTTTGCAAAGATTTTATCCCATTCTGTAGGCTGTCTCTTCACTTTGTGGTTTGCTGTGCAGAAGCTTTTAGGTTGGTGTAATCCCATTTGTTTTTGCTTTTGTTGCCCACACTTTTGGAATCACTTCAAAGAGGCATTGCCCAGACCAGGTGTGGTGGCTCACGCCTGTAATCCCAGCACTTTGAGAGGCTTAGGCAGGTGGATCACTTGAGGTCAGGAGTTTGAGACCAGCCTGGCCAACATGGTGAAACAAACACCCTCTCTATAATCTACAAAAAATACCAGGGCATGGTGGCATGCGCCTGTAGTCCTAGCTATTAGGGAGGCTAAGACAGGAGAAATGCTTGAAGCTCATGAAAGGCAGGTTACAGTGAGCCAAGACTGTACCACTACACTTCAGCCTGGGTGACAGAATAAGACTCTAGCTCAAAAAAATAAAAAAAAAAAATCTTGAAGATAGGCAGCATTATAAGCTTATAAAAATCTTTATCACCAGCCAGGCACAGTGGCTCACGCCTGTAATCCCAGCACTTTGGGAGGCCAAGGCGGGTGGATCACAAGGTCAGGAGTTCGAGACTAGCCTGGCCAACATGGTGAAACACTGTCTCTACTAAAATTACAAAAATTAGCTGGGCATGGTGATAGGTGCCTGTAATCCCAGATACTCGGGAGGCTGAAGCAGAGAATCGCTTGAACGCGGGAGGCAGAGGTTGCAGTGAGCTGAGATTGTGCCACTGCACTCCAGCCTCAGCGACAAAGTGAGACTCCATCTCAAAAAAACAAAAAAAAAAAAAAAAGAAAGAAAAAATTAGCTGGCCGTGGTGGCGCACGCCTGTAATCCCAGCTACTCAGGAAACTGAGGCAGGAGATTTGCTTGAACCTGGAAGGCGGAGGTGTGGTGAGCCGAGATTGCGCCATTGCGCTCCAGTCTGGGCAACAAGAGCGAAACTTCATCTTAAAAAAAAAAACAACTCCTTATCACCATATTGTACCCACTAATTTCTAAGCCTGCAGTGGTTCCCCTAAGATGAGATAGCACATTTCAATAAATACATAAGAATCAAAAAGAATCAAATTATTCTTTTGTTTTGTTTTGTTTCATTTGAGCAGAATCTTGCTGTCACCCAGGCTGGAGTGCAGTGGCAGCATCTCAGCTCACTGCAACCTCTGCTTCCCAGGTTCAAGCGATTCTCCTGCCTCAGCCCCCTGAGTAGCTGGGATTACAGGTGCACACCACCAAGCCCGGCTAATTTTTGTATTTTTAGTAGAGATGGGACGTCACCATATTGGCCAGGCTGGTCTCGAACTCCTGACCTCATGATCCACCCGCCTTGGCCTCCCAAAGTGCTGGGATTACAGGGGTGAGCCACTGTGACCGGCCCAAATTATTCTTTAGTATTCAGAAGCACTATCAGTTTCTTTGACAAAAAATTCTACTCAAATTATATCTGTTTTCTGCTAACATACAATACTTTTCATTATTTCTGGCATGCTTCAAATCATTAATTTGGGAGGAAAATCAATTTAGAATTGCTGGCTAATAGTCTGTCACTACTCCATCAAGCAATATTATTTTAATAGTCCTGAAAAGCATTTATTGTTCCCTTTTTACAGATGAGAAAATTAAGGCTCAGAGAGGTTAAATGGCTACGATCATAAATTGGTTAGTAAGAAAGCCAGGACTCAAGCTCGGCCTCCTAACTCCACATTCAGGGCATCTGCTGTTTCACTCTTGAATATCCATAGTTGAGGGTGGCTCTGGGCCATGAGTCAGTCATGTCTGTCCCTAGCGTGATGAAATCTCATGCTCTCTATTAAGCCCTAACATACTTGAGGTGCCAAGAAATGGATTCTTTTTCCTAGCATCATGGAATATCCACCAAGTAGTGTTTATACAGTCTTTACAACTTGCCTAGCATTGCGTTAATACTGATTTTAGTTCTTACAGTCCACATTTATGAAACCGTAATAGGTTCATTACACTTGGCAAGTCAGCACATGCCAGGTCGTAGCAGAGAAAAAAGTTTATAGGATGCTGAATGAGGAGATGGAAGGGGAACTTCAATTCTGTCCCCCTGAGGAGTTTGGGGATAAGATTATTAAGGGTTTTGAAGTGGGCCAAAGTGTGGAAGTCATTGACTGGTGGAAGAGTGTAGGAAGAAGTCACAGACAGGGAGATAAACAAACTGTATTCTCCGCTGGGCGCAAAGGCTCATGTCTGTGATTTCAGCACTTTGGGAGGCCAAGGTGGGCAGATCACCTGAGGTCAGGAGCTCCAGACCAGCCTGGCCGACATAGTGAAACCCCATCTCTACCAAAAATACAAAAATTAGTTGGGTGTGGTAGTGCCCGCCTGTAACCCCAGATACTCAGGAGACTGAGGCAGGAGAATCACCTGAACCCAGGAGGTGAAGGTTGCAGTGAGCTGAGATCGTGCCACTGCACCCGAGCCTGGGCAACAGAGTGAGATGCTGTCTCAAAAAAATAAAAGAAAAGAAAAAGTAAAAGAAACTGTATTCTCATGTTTATTTGGTTCCTCTGTTGGGGGATCTTAAAATTAGTAGGCCTAAGTGGTTTCATTGGAATTTGGAATCTGAAAAACATCTTAAACCAAAGCCTTATGATTCTAATGTCAGAGATCCTATCCATCTTAAAGAAAAGTCTTATGCTTCTAACTTCAGAAATCCTACCTGTAGGATCAATGGGGGATGCAAATGGTCAGTATCTATGTGTCAGTATATATGATTAATGCATAATTATTGTAACTATACGTCTGCCCAGAATTTTTTTTTTTTTTTTTTTGAGACAGGGTCTTGCTCTGTCACCTAGGCTGGATGCAGTGGTGCACTCAGAGCTCATTGTAGCCTTGACCTCCTGGGCTCAAGTGATCCTCCTGCCTCAGCCTCCCGATTAGCTGGGACTATAGAGATGATGTCTCTACAAAAATGCCCAGGCTGGTCTTGAACCCCTGGCTTCAAACACTTGGCCTTCCAAAATGTTAGTGTTACAGGCATGAGCCACCATGCCCGACCCAGGATTCTTAACCTTGTGAGGATGGCTTCATTTATGTTCATTTTAAGTGTACAAGAAGTTACTGAGTGAGACACTGTGCAAGTGCTGGACAGGGCATGATGGCTCGTGCCTGTAATCCCAGCACTTTGGGAGGCCAAGACGGGCAAATCACTTGAAGTCAGGAGTTCGAGACTAGCCTGGCCAACGTGGTAAAACCCTGTCTCTACTAAAAATATAAAAATTAGTGGAGCATGGTGGCACACACCTGTAATCCCAGCTACTCAGGAGGCTGAGGTAGGAGAATAGGTTGAACCCAGGAGGCAGAGGTTGCAGTGAGCCAAGATTGCACCACTGCATTCCAGCCTGGGTGACAGAGCAAGGCTCCGTCTCAAAGAAAAACGAAAAAGAAAAAAAGAGAGGTTTCAGCCACCTGATCTTTTTCTTTTTTTCCTTGGCGTCGCGTACTGTGGGTGTGAGATTGAAGTCCTTGGAGAGAGTGGCAGTGATTGAGAGAAAGCACGACGAGATGAGTCTTTTTTGTTCTTATCTATTTTTTGGAGGCGGAGCGTCGCCGTGCTGTGGTGCAGCTGAGGGCAGCGCGCGATCTCAGTCATGTGCAACTCGCTCCTGGGTGCGATGTGGATGTGAGCTCTCCCAGTCTCTCAAGTAGCTGGGACTGTAGCAAGGCGTGTGCACCGTGCCAGCTCAATTTTTGTATTTTTAGTAGAGATGGCGGTTTCACCCAGTGTTGAGCCCAGGATGGTCTCCGATCTCTGTGACTTGGGTGGATCGCCTGCCGTTGCCTTGGCCTCCCAAAGTGCTGGGATTACAGGTGTGAGTCACTGTGCCCAGCCTTTTTTTTTTTTTTTCCAGACAGAGTCTCACTCTGCCACCCAGGCTAGAGTGCAATGGCACAATCTCAGCTTACTGCAATCTCCACCTCCCAAGTTCAAGTGATTCTCCTGCCTCAGCCTCCCAAGTAGCTGGGACTACAGGCGCCTGCCACCATGCCCAACTAAGTTTTGTATTTTTAGTAGAGACGGGGTTTCACCATGTTGGCCAGGCTGGTCTCGAACTCCTGACCTCAAGTGATCTACCTGCCTCAGCCTCTCAAAGTGCTGGGATTACAGGCATGAGCCACCATGCCTGGTATAACCCCATCTCTACATAAAATACAAAAGTTAGCTGAATGTGGTGGCGTGTACCTGTAGTCCTAGCTACTTGGAAGGCTGAAGTAGAAGGATGGCTTAAGCATAGGAGGTGGAGGTTTCAATAAGTCAAGATTGTGCCACTGCACTCCAACATCGGCAACAGAGCCAGACTCTGACTCAAAAAAAAAAAAAAAAAAAGAAAGAAAGAAAGCCTTGAGACTCATTAATTATTATACTTAACCCTTGAACTTTTGTGATGTTTCCTTACCCCTTTCTTAAAGCCAAGTCCCTAGATGAGAAAGTAATTAGATCAAGGTTCAGAATGGCAAAGAGAGATAAGATAATTGCAAATAACATCATCCTACTTTGAAAGAGCTATTTTGGTCTTTCACCTAAAATGACTTTTTTCTGTTGAAAGAAATTTGGCTGAAGTAGCTGGCTCAGCTGATGGCAGAAAATCAACAAAATAGGAAGAGTTTCATAAAATTGTGGCATCACCCAATTGATGCAGTCATTATATAATCAATGGCAAAACAGAAGGGAATCTAGAACAATTTATAATTTACTTTGGGAATGCAATAAACTATTTTGTTGTCGCTGGCAAGATTTTGTTGTGATGCTTATTTCAATTAGCTTTCATTTCTTATGCATGGACTAACTAAAAGTGGCAAGACAGTATGGTCAGAGGCATGCTTATGAAACTGCCTTTGCAAAAATTACAACAGAGAAAATTATGATGGTGAAAGAGATCTGACCTGACTCCATCTTGCTTCTAACCTCCAAGCTGTCCTTGTTCATTCCTGGGTGTAGGCTGCACTAACTTTGGGAGTTTATGGCTTAACTTTGAAACAAAGAAGATAACAACCCTTCCCCAAAACAAATCCCTTTCCTGGGGACTAGACTGCCTTTGCAGGACTAGTAAATAAGCCTCAAGGTTAGAAATCATGGTTTAGGATTCATGCAGCTGGCTGGCAGGGGGTGTGGGGGGAAATCTGAGGTCAGGAGTTCAAGACCAGCCTAGCAAACTTGGTGAAACCCCATCTCTACTAAAAATGCAAAAATTAGCCGGATGTAGTGGCATGCACCTGTAGTCCCAGCTACTTGGGAGACTGAGGCAGGAGAATCGCTTGAACCCCTGAGGCGGAGGTTGCAGTAAGCCAAGATAGCACCAGTGCACTCCAGCCTGGGTTACAAAGCAAGACTCCATAACAATAACAGCAACAACAACAAACTAAGACCAGTGGTTGAGATATTTTCCAGACCTTGCACTTGATGGATTAGCTGGCATCACCCAATCAATAAACAGGCTTATCTGGTCTTGTGGCCCCCACCCAGGAATTGACTGAGTGCAAGAGGACAGTTTCGACTCCCCATGATTTCATCTCTGACTTGATCAATCAGCACTCCCCACTTTCCGATCCCCTACCCACCAAATTATCCTTTAAAAACTCGATACCTGAGTTTCAGGGTGACTGATTTGAGTAATAATAAACTCTGGTTTCCTATGCAGCTGGCTCTGCATTTATTAAACTCTTTATCTATTGCAATTCCCATGCCTTGATAAATCGGCTCTGTCTAGGCAGCGGGCAAGAAGAACCTGTTGGGTGGTTACACTTATATGGCAAAGAAAGTCACTATCGACTTCAGAAATTTGCAACAAAAGCCCATAGAAAGATAAGTCTCGTCATGGAAAAGCCACAACAGAATAAATAAGAGTTACTTTATACTCAGACTTTTTTTTCAAGCAAAGGTTGACACTAGCAAAGCCTTTAAGGTTTGTTTCACTGATAACAAGCCATGAAGAAGTCATGTTTCTGAGATTTCTTGGAGGGTATAAGGTTGAGTGGGGTGTGAATGAGGAGTGGGGAACAGGGGAGCCCTGGGAAGAGATTTATTTATTTGTGCATATAACAATGATTTCTGAGTACTTACATATGAGTCACTGAGCTGGGCTCTGAAATACAAGCAGAAAAAAAGATAAACACGGTCTTTGCCTTTGAGATACTTACAGTTTGGTGGGCAAAGTAGAAAGGACAAAGAGGTTTAGAGTAATCTGGGTAAACAAAGGAAAGTGAGCATCCCTGCAAGGGACAACTAACTCCTTTCAGATAAGTCAGAGAAGCTTCCTGGAGGAAAAATTGGCTAAAGCTGAAATTGTAAGGATGATAAACATCAAAGAAGAGGGAAGAGTGTTCGTAAGGGAAGAAATTGCACGGGGGAAAAGCTCAGAATTGAGAGAAGGCAAGCATGGAGTATTTAAGGAGAAGAAAGTCCGGGCATGGTGGTTCACACCTGTAATCCCAGCACTTTGGGAGGGCAAGGTGGGCGGATCACCTGAGGTCTGGAATTCAAGACCAGCCTGACCAACATGGTGAAAACCCATCTCTACTAAAAATAAAAAAATTAGCTGGGCATGGTGGTGCATGCCTGTAATCCCAGCTGCTCAGGAGGCTGAGGCAGGAGAATTGTTTGAACCCGGGAGGCAGAGGTTGCAGTGAGCTGAGATCGCGCCACTGCACTCTAACCTGGGCGACAGAGTGAGACTCCATCTAAAAAAAAAAAAAAAAAAACAAAAGAAAAGAAAAGAAAACAGTGTATAGGTAAAATAATTATCTTAAGTCCAGAACTCCTAATTTATGGGTTATCATTCCAATGTAGGCATCGATATGAGGCTATGAGTATACACTACTCTTTCAAGAAAATGGCGAAAGGGGAAAATAGCCTTCAGTTTTGTTAAATTTTATAGGAGGTCATTGATTTGGTCTGACCTTCTGCACTAGGCCCCAGCAGGCCAGGCCAAATCAGAACTGAGTTACTTGTGCTAAGTGCCACGTAATCAAACTGAACTTTGAAACAAGCCCATCTTCCAGAAAACAGGAGATTCCTGTCAATCTGAGTAAATATAATAAGGAAGTCTCCTCTGTTTTAACTCTACAAGGAAAGTAACTTTGAAATGGTCAATTTGCAGGGCCGGGTACGGTGGCTCACGGCTGTAATCACAGCACTTTGGGAGGCCCAGGCAGGAAAATCACTTGAGGTCAGGCGTTCAAGACTAGTCCGGCCAACATGGCAAAACCCTGTCTCTACTAGAAATATAAAAATTAGCTGGGCATGGTGGTGCACGCCTGTGATCCAGGTACTAGGGAGGCTGACACACAAAAATTGCTTTAACTTGGGAGGCGGAAGTTGAGATCGCACCGGGGCTCTCCAGCCTGGACGACAGAGTAAGACTGTCTCAAAACAAAAAAAAACAAACCATCAATTTGCTTTTTATTCTCTCTTTCTGCATTGTTTAGCTCCTTTTCTGCCTACGAAGCCAACATTGTCTGCTCAGCTCATTGGAACATTCAATTTTATAGAATGAGATATTGCCCGATTCTAGAATTATAAACAAAAGCCAATTAGATCTTTAAGCTAAATCTTAATATTGTAATTTTGTCTTTAGACAGTCTCTTTTGTGTGGTCCTGCAGTTGTGGCAGTTATATAGTTATCTGCATGCATTAGAATATTAAAATATTTTCATCCTCATCTCTAATTTCTACTTTTCATATTTTTAAAATGTGGACATTTAAGTTTATTTATTTATTTATTAAAACTGTTTTGTAGAGACAAGGTCTCCACTGTGTTGCCTAGGTGGGTCTTGAACTCCTTGCCTCAAGTAATCTTCCCATCTTGGCCTCCCAAAGTGGTGGGATTACAAGGGCATGCAACCCCACCGTCTCCAGACATTGAATTTTTTTTTTTTTTGAGACGGAGTTTTGCTCTCGTTGCCCAGGTTGGAGTAAAATGGCACGATCTTGGCTCACCACAACCTCCGCCTTCTGGGTTCAAGTGATTATCCTGCCTCAGTCTCCCGAGTAGCTGCGATTACAGGCCGCACCACCACGCTCAACCTCGGGTGATCCTCCTGCCTTGGCCTCCCAAAGTGCTGGGATTACAGGTGTGAGCCACGGAGCCCAGCCGAATTTTTTTTTTTTTTCAAAGATAGGGTCTAGCTCTGTTGCCCAGGTTGGAGTGCAGTGGCGAGAACATGGCTAACTGAAGCCTTGACCTCTCAGGCTCAAGCAATTCTCCCACCTCAGCCCCCCAATTACCTGGACCTACAGGCATGTGCCACCATGCCTGGCTAATTAAAAAAAAATTTTTTTTCTTGTAGAGACAGGGTCTCCCTACGTTGCCCAGGCTGGTCTCGAACTCCTGGCCTCAAGTGATCAGTCTCAGCCTCCCAAAGTGCTGGAACTACAGGCATGAACCACCGCGCCCGGCCAACATTTAAATTTTTGATTTTTTTTTTCTGTTCCCTTAGTGTTTACCAAGCACATTTATCAGCAAGCCTCCTCAGGAAAACTGCCCAAAATAACCACATGTGGCAAGACTCATTGTCAGGACAAAAGCCTCAGTTAACGTGGCCGCGACGGGCTTCCATTGCCCTTCGCTGCCCGCAGTAAGGATGGCTCCGGTGACTTCCTTCGAACCTCACATTTCCCATAACAAAGATGGCGCCATTGCTTCCGCGTTCCGGTTGAGGATGGTGAGTGTGTTGGGGGGCTTGGCGGCTTTTCTCGTCAGTTTTCTGAAGTGCTTTGGAGAGAGGTAAGTGGGGGGTGGGGGTGGGGGTCACAGCAATGCCTCTGATCGTTATCTCTCAATTAGGAAGTTATGGAGGCTTTCCTTGGCATGTCAGGATTTCCTGCTAGCTCCCCGCCCCTTCCGCCCCAACACACGGTCCCTGCAGCCTCTGCTTTGGGGAATCTTGGGAATTTGTGGGTAGTAAGTATGGATAAACTTCTTTTTTTAAAAAAAAATTTTTTTTTCAGTGACCTGCCACTTCAGGAGGTTCTGCTAAAAAACAAACAAACAAACAAAAAACCCCTAGCTTTCTTGGGAAATTTATAGTCACATACCATGTAAAGTTTGCCCATTTAAAGCGTAAAAAAAAAATCAAGCCGAGCATAGTGGCATTCGCCTGTAGTCCCAGCTGCTCAGGAGACTGAGGTGGGAGGATCGCTTGTGCCCCGGAGTTCCAGGCTGCAGTGAGCCGAGATCGCGCCACTGCACTCCAGCCTGGGAGACAGAGCAAGACAACGTACCTAAAAATAAATAATAAAGTGTAACGTTAAGAGTTTTGTTGTTGTTGTTGACAGAATTGTGCATCTATTACTGTGATCTCATTTTAGAATACTTTCATCACTCTAAAGAAAAATCCTGCCTCCAGTAGTAGTCATTCTACATTCACCACGTCCACTCCACCCCAAGTCCTAGACAATTGCTAGTATACTTTCTGTGTGTATGGCCTTGCCACTTTGCACATTTGATATAAATGAAATCATACAGTGTGACTGGCTTCTTTCATTAAGTATAATGTCAACATTTTTGTGACTAGCTTATTTCATGACTGTTTTTTTTTTTGAATCGGAGTCTCATGAGTCTCACTCAGGCTGGACTCACTCCCAGGCTGGAGTGCAGTGTCACGATCTTGACTCATTGCATCCTCTGCCGCCCGGGTTCAAGCTAGTCTCCTGCCTCAGTCTCCCAAGTAGCTGGAACTACAGGCGCCTGCCACCACGTTCGGCTAATTTTTGTATTTTTAGTAGAGACGGGGTTTCACCATCTTGGCCAGGCTGGTGTTGAACTTCTCAGCTCTTGATCAACCTGCCTCGGCCTCCCAAAGTGCTGAGATTATAGGTGAAAGCCACTACACCCGGCTGACTCTCTTCTTATACTATGTATAATATTTTCAAAGCTTGTCTTTGTAGCGTGTGTCAGACTGTTAGTGGATAAATAAAACTCTGTCAACTATTTTAAAGCAGTTTTTTCTGAGCCAGTATGAGTTACCTTGGCCCAGAGAGAAAACACAAACCTAAAAAGCCTTGAGTAAGTGATCCCGAGGCAGTTGGGTTATAGTTTGTTTTTTTACATTTTAGGGAGACAGAAGTTACAGGCAAAGACATAAATCAGTACATGGAAGGTATACATTGGTTAGACCCAAAAAGGCGGATATCTCAAGGGGTGGTCTTAGAAGTCATAGGTGGATTTTAGGGATTCTTTAGCTGACAGTTGCTTGAAAGAGTTAAGCTTTGTCTGAAGACTTGAAGTCAGTAGAAAAGAATGCTTGAACTAAGATAAGGGAGTTGTGTTGTTCAAGGTCCTTGTTACGCAGTTGAAGCGTGAGTAGCAGCCTCAGAGAATAGATGGGCTGGGCTCCAAGGCTCACGCCTGTAATCTCAACACTTTGTCAGGCTGAGGCAGGCCCATCACTTGAGGTCAGGAGTTCAAGACCAGCCTGGCCAACATGGTGAAACACCATCTTTACTAAAAATACAAAAATTAGCCAGGCACGGTGGCATGCGCCTGTAATCCAGCTACTTGGAAGGCTGAGGAACAAGAATTGCTTGGACAATTCTTGAGGAGACAAAGGTTGCGGTGAGCCAAGATCACGCTACTGCACTCTAGCCTGGATGACAGAGTGAGACTCCATCTCAAAAAAAAAAAAAAAAAAAAAAAGAGAGAGAGAGAGAATAGACAGTAAATGTCTCTTTTTGGAAATTTAAGTGTCAGAATTAATCTTTCCTGGATATGGGAAAGGCCTAGAAAAGGAAATCCTGGCTGCATTAATGGAGAGTCTCTATAGATGCAAATTTCTGTTACAAGAGACAGCTTTGTAGCTTTGTAGGGCCATTTCAAAATATGTCAAAGAAATATATTTTGGGCTTTTTTTTGAGACAGAGTCTTGCTCTGTCACCCAAATTGGAGTTCAGTAGTGCGATCTCGGCTCACTGCACCCTCCACTTCCTGGGTTCAAGCAGTTCTCTGCCTCAGCCTCTGGAGCAGCTGGGATTACAGGTGCGCACCACCACGCCTGACTAATTTTTGTATTTTGTTTGTTTGTTTGTTTTTGAGACGGAGTCTTGCCCTGTCACCTAGGCTGTAGTGCAGTGGCACAATCTCAGCTCACTGCAACCTCCACCTCCTGAGTTCAAGCAATTCTCCTGCCTCAGCCTGCCGAGTAGCTGGGATTACAGGCACGCATCGCCATGCCCAGCTAATTTTTTGTATTTTCAATAGAAACGGGGTTTCACCATGTTGGCCAGGCTGGTCTCAAACTCCTGACCTCAAGTGATCCACCCACCTCTGCCTCCCAAAGTGCTGGGATTACAGGCGTGAGCCACCACGCCCGGCCTACATAAAATATTTTTATTTCCTTCAGGGTTTGATATCTGTCATGTGATGCTATACCAGTGTCAGGTTGGAAGGTAAGCAACATTATGCCAGTTTAATAAAACAAACAAACAAACAAAAATAGTTCTCAGTGTACGTCTTAATGTATTTCTAGGATTTTAATGTATTTCTAGGATTTTATTATGTTCTATGCCATTGCAAATGGAATTGTGTTCTTAATTTTATGTTCAGACCATTTATTGCTAGCATACATAAATGTGAATGATTTTTCTGTATTGATCTTGTATCATGTGACCTTGTTTATTCATTCTAAGAGTTTTTTTTTTGCGGATTCCTTAGGATTTTCTTTTTTTGTTTTGTTTTGTTTTTTTGTTTTTTGAGATGGAGCCTTGCTCTGGTAGTCCAGGCTGGAGTACAATGACAATCTTGGCTCACTGCAACCTCCGTCTTCCATTGGCCTCCTAAAGTGTTGGAATTACAGGCATGAGCCACCACATCTGGCCTAGGATTTTCTATAAGTAAGATCATATCTACTAATAGAGATAGTTTTACTGCTCCCTCTCCAATCTGCATGTCTGTCTTTTTTTTTTAATTTTCCTGCCTAATTGCCCTGGCTAAGGCTTCTAGTACAATGTTGAATAGAAGTGATGAGAGTAGACATCCTTGTTCCTAATCTTTGAGAGAAAAGCATTCAGTCTTTTACCCTGAAGTAAGGTATTAATAGTGCAGTAGTGCAATCTTAGCTCACTGCAACCTCTGCCTCCCAGGTTCAAGTGATTCTCCTGCCTCAGCAGGAGAATTAGAGGGTAGCTGAGTTTACAAAGTTCACCACCACGCCCAGCTAATTTTTGTATTTTTAGTAGGGATGGGATTTCGCCATGTTGGCCAGGCTGGTCTCAAATTCCTGGCCTCAAGCAGTCTATCCACCTTGGCCTCCCAAAGTGCCAGGTATAAGCCACTATGCCCAGCCTTTTTCTTTCTTTATTTTTTATTTTTTTACTTAACTACCTACTCGATAAACTATGGGTTTTTCAAAAATGCCCTTTATTAAGTTGAGGAAGTTTATTTCTGTTCTAACTTTGTGGAGTATTTTGATCATGAAAGGGTGTTTGACTTTGTCAAAAACTTGTATGTGTGTGTGTGTATGTATCTGTTTTGGGTTTTGTCCTTTATTCTACTAATATAGCATATTACAGCAATTATTTTCTCTTCTTTTTTTGAGATGGAGTTTCACTCTTGTTGCCCAGGCACCATCTCGGCTCACTGCAACCTCCACCTCCCAGGTTCAAGCAGGTTCAAGCAATTCTCCTGTCTCAGCCTCCTGAGTAGCTGGGATTACAGGTGCCCACCACCACACCTGGCTAATTTTTGTATTTTTAGTAGAGATGGGGTTTCACCATGTTGGCCAGACTGGTCTTGAACTCCTGACCTCAGGTGATCCACCCACCTAAACCTCCCAAAGGGCTAGGATTATAGGCGTGAGCCACCATGCCCAGCCCACATCAATTATTTTCAAATGTTAAAACAACTTTGAATTCCTGGGATTAGGTCCATGTAGTCATAGAATATGATCCTCTTATATGTTGCTAGATTTGATTTCTTACGCTATCTTTTTCTGGTTTTGATGTCAGGGTAATAAAGGATGCACAGAGTGAATTGAGAAGCGTTCCCTCCTCTTCCATGTATTAGAAGCATTATCCAGGAGAGGGAGATGCACTTCTGCTGGAAGAAAGGACAAGTGCAGTGGGAGGAAGCGGGGTATATTGGAGAACCTGAAGGAAATCCATTATGTCAGATGCAAGGACAGTGAGGGGGTCTGAGGTACAAGCTAAGGTGGGGGGATTTGGGCTAGAGATGTTTCTTGGTGGTAATTAATGTCTCAGAGAAGGAAAGGAAAGGAGTGAGCTTTGGGCCAAGTATTTTATTTTATTTTATTTTATTTTATTTTATTTTTATTGTGAGATGGAGTCTCGCTCTGTTGCCCACACTGGAGTGCAATGGTATGATCTTGGCTCACTGCAACCTTCACTCCCTGGGTTCAAGCAATTCTCCTGCCTCAGCCTCCCAAGTAGCTGGGATTACAGGTGCTCGCCACCATGCCTGGCTAATTTTTGTATTTTTAGTAGAGACGGGGTTTCACCCTCATGGTCAGGCTGGTCTCAAACTGCTCACCTCCTGATCCACCAACCTCGGCCTCCCAAAGTGCTGGGATTACAGATGCCCACTGCGCCCAGCCTCGGGCCAAGTCTTAAGGAAGTTTATTTTGAGATGGAGGATAGAAACAGGCAAAGAGGTGGGAGGATGGTTTGCAGAAGGTCATCCTGAAAAGAAAAGAAGTATCTAGAAATTATGAGTTGAGGAAATGAGCCAATTGTGGGTTCTTTTGAGATGTTTGTGGAGGGGAGAGGAGACTGGCTGTGAGGAGAGCAGATGTCAAATTTTTTTTTTCTTTCTTTCTCATCTTTCTTGACAAATTTTTTTTTTTTTTTTTTTTTTTGAGATGGAGTCTCGCACTGTCTGCCAGGCTGGAGTGCAGTGGCATGATCTTGGCTCACTGCAACCTCCACCTACCGGCTTCAAGCGATTCTCCTGCCTCAGCCTCCCAAGCAGCTGGGATTACAGGTGCCCGCCACCACACCCAGCTAATTTTTGGTATTTTTAGTAGAGTTGGAGTTCCACTATATTGGTCAGGCTGGTCTCAAACTCCTGACCTCGTGATCCACCCTCCTCGGCCTCCCAAAGTGCTGGGATTACAGGCATGAGCCACTGCACCCGGCTGACAACTTTTTTTAATTAATTTTTTTTTTTTTTGAAAGAGTCTTGCTCTATTGCCCAGGCTGGAATGCAGTGGTGCAATCTCAGCTCACTGCAACCTCTGCCTCCTGGCTTCAAGCGATTCTCGTGCCTCAGCCTTTCCAGTAGCTAGGATTACGGGCATGCACCACCACGCCCAGATACTTTTTTGTATTTTTAGTAGAGATGGGATTTCGCCATGTTGGCAAGGCTGGTCTCGAACTTCTGGCCCCAAGTGATCCATCCACCTTGGCCTCCCAAAGTGCTGGGATTATGGTCTAAAAATTTTTTAGACAGGGTGTAGCTCTACTGCTCAGGCTGGAGTGCAGTGGCATAATCACAGCTGACTGTAGCCTCGACTTCCCGAGCTCAAGTGATCCTCCCACCTCAGCCTCCTGAATCTGAGTAGCTGGGAGTATAGGTGCATACCACCACACCTTGCTCATTTTTTTTTCCTTTTTTTTCTTTTTTGGTAGAGATGCGGTTTCACCACGTTGTCCAGGCTGGTCTCAAATTCCTGGGCTCAAGCAATCTACTTGCCTTGGCTTCCCAAATTGCTAGGATTGAAGGCATGAGCCACTGTGCCCAGCCAACTTTTTATTTTAATATAATTTTATATTTAAAAATAAATGCAAGACTAGTACAAAGAATTCCTAAATAATGTTTTCCAGATTCACCAGTTATCTACACTTGCACCATTTGACCATTTACTTTATCATTCTCTGTCTATGTATTTTTATACACACACACACATACATGTACATCTATATTTGATAGTATATTGCAGACATCATGTCTCCTTATCTTTAAATATTTCAGTGGCATTTCCAATGAATGTCCTCTTTTTTGTTGAAAGTGGGGGAGATTTGGGTATGTAGAAGGGTTTAAGTGAAAGGTCTAGTCGAACAGAAAAGAGAGAAAGGATTGTTGTTGCTGAAGGCTTCTGGAAAGGTCCAGAGAGTGGGATGTAAAAAATCCCATCCAGAGAGTGGGATGTGTGTGTGAGGAGGGCCTTTGCTAGGGGAGGGTCAGCTCTGCAGTTGCAAGGAGAGGTGAAGTGGAGTGCAGGTGTGGGAGCCTTTGTTATGTTTGATAGGGGAGGTTAGGAAGTTCCTCTCTGCTGGCTTGTTTTTTTGTGTGTGAATTAAGAACCAAGATGAGGCCGGGCTCGGTGGCTTACACCTGTAATCCCAACACTTTGAGAGGACGAGACGGGTGGATCACCTAAGGTCAGGAGTTCAAGACCAGCCTGACCAACATGGCAAAACCCCATCTCTACTAAAAACACAAAAATTAGCCGGGCATGGTGGCATGCACCTGTAGTCCCAGCTACCTGGGAGGCTGAGGCAGGAGAATTGCTTGAGCCTGGGAGGAGGAGGTTGTAGTGAGCTGAGATTGTGCCACTGCACTCCAGCCTGGGTGACAGAGCGAGACTCTGTCTCAAAACAAAAACAGAAACAACCACCAAGGTGATTATGAAAAAGAGGAGGAAGATGTGTGAGTGTTGGAGGAGGGTCTGCGTTGAAGAAGAGTGGAGAAAACATGAAGTGGTCAAGGAAGGGAGAAGAGACAATTATGAGATAAGGATTTTAGTATTCATTTAGTGAGACAGCCTGTTTCAGGTTGACACTCATTCATCTAGAGCACAGCCAATCTGCCCTGTTTGGTGACTCACAGGAGAGTGGGGAGGTGGTTGAGTTCATCTAGGCTGGCGTTTTGCCAAAGGGGTGTGATGAAAAGATAAAATGGGGAAGGGGAGGGAAGTTTAGGACATTAACAAGATTTTGGATCATAGAGCATATACTGGATAAGGATGAAAGAAGCTGCAGCCATAAAAAAGAATGAGTTCATGTCCTTTGCGGGGACATGGATGAAGCTAGAAGCCATCATTCTCAGCAAACTAACACAGAACAGAAAACCAAATACCACGTGTTCTCACTCATAAGTGGGAGTTGAACAATGAGAACACGTGGACACAGGGAGGGGAACAACACACATGGGGGCCTGTTGGGGGTTGGGGTCAAGGGGAAAGAGAGCATTAAGACAAATATCTAATGCATGCAGGGCTTAAAACCTAGATGGCGGGTTGATAGGTGTAGTAAACCACCATGGCACATGTATACCTACATAACAAACCTGTACCTTCTGCACATGTATCCCAGGACTTAAAGTAAAATTAAAAAAAAAATAAAAATAAAAAAGGATGAAAGAAGCAAAGTGGCCACTGGATGTGAAACAGAGGAGCAAGTGAACTAGAGGCAGGCTGAGAAGATAGGAGCCTATAATTTGTTTCTTAATGATTACTATTTTGTTTTTTTTTTTTTTGAGACGGAGTCTCGCTCTGTTGCCCAGGCTGGAGTGCAGTGGCGCGATCTCGGCTCACTGCAAGCTCCGCCTCCCAGGTTTACGCCATTCTCCTGCCTCAGCCTCCCGAGTAGCTGGGACTGCAGGCGCCTGCCACCTCGCCCGGCTAGTTTCTTTGTTTTTTTTTGTACTTTTTGGTAGAGACGGGGTTTCACTGTGTTAGCCAGGATGGTCTCGATCTCCTGACCTCGTGATCCGCCCTTCTTGGCCTCCCAAAGTGCTGGGATTACAGGCTTGAGCCACTGCGCCCGGCCAATGATTACTCTTTTACTTATGTGAGCTAGCCATTAGTGAGCCACAAATACTGTACTAAATATTTTTCATGTATTAAATTCTTTTCTTTTCTTTTTTTTTTTTTGAGATGGAGTCTCACTTTGTTACCCAGGCTGGAGTGCAGTGGTATGATATCGGCTCACTGCAACCTCCGCTTTCCAGGTTCAAGTGATTCTTCTGCCTCAGCCACCCGAGTAGCTGGGATTACAGGTGCATGCCACCGCTACCGGCTAATTTTTGTATTTTTAGTAGAGATGAGGTTTCACCATGTTGGCCAGGCTTGTCTTGAACTACTGACCTCAAGTGATCCGCCCACCTCGGCCTACCAAAATGCTGAAATTACAGGCATGAGCCACTGTGCCTGGCCTCATGTATTAATTTCATATAGTTCTTATGATAACTCTAGAAGGTAAGTATGTTTTTTTCCACTAAAAATTACAGGTTGCTCACACCTGTAATCCTAGCACTTTGGGAGGCTGAGGTGGGTGGGTCACCTGAGGTCAAGAGTTCAAGACCAGCCTGACTAACATGGTGAAACCTCATCTCTACTAAAAATACAAAATTTAGCAGGGTGTGGTGGTGGGCACCTGTAATCCCAGCTACTTGGGAGGCTGAGGCAAGAGAATTGCTTGAACCTGGGAGGCAGAGGTTGCAGTGAGCCGAGATCGCACCACAGCCTGAGTGACAGAGTGAGACTCTGTCTCAAAAAAAAAAAAAAAAAAAAAAAAACCTTTTATTTATTGACACCAGTTTTGGTTTAGAAATACCTTCTCTCTTTAGATTTTTCACAACATGCATTTAAGGGAAGGGAATTAGAAAGAAATAAATAGCAAACTGATGCCTGAGTCACTTCTAAACTCACCCTAGCCCAAATTAACCCCACAGGCCCACTGGATCTAGGAGTCCAGCCATACTGTCTGAGTGAGTAATGATGTAGCGGGGTGAGCATTTGGCCGATGGCAGAAATAAAAGTGAGCAAACCAGCAGGTACATTTAATAACAAAAATGTTTGTCTTTCTCGCCTGCAGGGTTTGGGGACCAGTGCCTGCTCAACACTTTTTGGGTACTTGCTGAATCCCTTGGCTGTTGTGGGGGAGGCACTTGTCATTTCCTGCCATATGAAGGCAGCAGGCTGTGAAAGAGAAAGAAAAATAGCACCACAGGCCGGGTGCGGTGGCTCACGTCTGTAATCCCAGCACTTTGGGAGGCCAAGGCGGGTGGATCACGAGGTCAGGAGATTGAGACCATCCTGGCCAACATGGTGAAACCCTGTCTCTACTAAAACACAAAAAATTAGCTGGGCGTGGTAGTGTGCACCTGTAGTCCCAGCTACTTGGGAGGCTGAGGCAGGGGAATCACTTGAACCCGGGAGGCAGAGGTTGCAGTGAGCCAAGATTGTGCCACTGTACTCAAGCTTGGAGACAGAGCGAGACCCCATCTCAAAATAAAAATAAAAATAAAAAAGAATAGCACCTCATGCCATGAAGAAGTGTATCTGTGGCTGGGCACAGTGGCTCACTCCTATAATCCCAGCACTTTGGGAGGCCGAGGTGGGTGGATCACCTGAGGTCGGGAGTTTGAGACCAGCCTGACCAACATGCAGAAACCCCATCTCTACTAAAAACACAAAATTAGCCAGGCGTGGTGGTGCGTGCCTGTAATCCCAGCTACTCGGGAGGTTGACGCAGGAGAATCGCTTGAACCCGAGAGGCGGAGGTTGCACCATTGCACTCCAGCCTAGGCAACAAGAGCGACACTCCATCTCAAAAAAAAAAAAAAGAGAGAGAGAAAAAAAGAAGTGTGCCTGTAAGATAAGTATTATCATTGTAAAAGGAAAATAAAAACTCAGGACTCCAGTTCACTCTGCCAGAGGAAAAAATTAAGCTGAAAGCCGAGTCATACAAGAAGCTGTCTTTCCTTTTGTTCCTAAGCAGAATACTACAGTTACAAGGTTAAATATCTCCACAGGTAGCTACTGTATGTTCATCTTATCTTCCGTAAAGTGTCCATTTACTGAGCATGAGACCAATGTGTAATTGTCGATTCTCCTGCCTGCTCCTTTTCTCTTGTGACACATGGATGACCATACCCTCCCTCTTTCCCCTTAGCCTACTTTTCCCCTTTAGATATTGAAGCCCTCAAATTCATCTTTGGAGAAAGGGCACAGACCACAGACAGTTTCTGTGATTCTGTCTGTATTTCTTCCGGGCATGTCCTTAACCTCAGCAAAATAAACTTCTAAATTGATTGAGACTTGTCTCAGATACTTTTTGGTTTACATCATCAAGCCATTTTATAGACAAGGAAACTGGCCGAGTGCATTGGCTCACGCCGGTAATCCCAGCACTTTGAGAGGCCGAGGTGGGTGGATCACTTGAGGTCAGGAGTTTGAGACCAGCTTGGCCAACATGGTGAAACCTGTCTTTACTAAAAAAAAAAAAAATAGAAAAATTAGCTGGGCATGGTGGCATGCACCTGTAATCCCAGCTACTCAGGAGGCTGAGGCAGGATAATTGCTTGAACCCAGGAGGCGGAGATTGCTGTAAGCCGAGATCGTGCCACTGCACTCCAGCCTGGGTGACAGAACAAGACTCTGTCTCAAAAAATATATATGTATATATATTTCGTTGTCTATTTATAGAGCAGGTTAAGTGACTTGTCCAAAGTGACATAGCTAAAAAGTGACAGCAGGGGTTCAAACCCATTCTTTTTAACTCCACAAATGAGTATGGTTCTCCAATTCATGCTTCCTTCAGCTAACAAAGTGAGTGTTCAAAAATGCAGATTGTAAAGGCCAGGCGAGGTGGCTCATGCCTGTATTTTCAGCACTTTGGGAAGCCAGAGTGGGAAGATGGCTGGCCTGAGTCCAGGAATTCAAGACCAGCCTGGGCAATATATTGAGACCTTGTCTCAAAAAAAAAAAAAGCCAAGTGTGGTGTCTCGTGCCTGCAGTCCCAACTACTCAGGAAGCTGAGATGGGAGGATTACTTGAGCCCAGGAGGTTGAGGCTGTAGTCAGCTATGATCACGCCACTGCACTCCAGCCTGGGCATCAGAGCTTTAATTAAGATATAAATGGAAATATGTGTTTTAAAAATATGATGAATTGATGAGTGGATAGAAAGTTGGATAGATGGATAGTTGTGTGATGAAGCAAATCATAGTAAGAGTCTGGGGTAGCTCTACGGATGTCTGAAACTTTTCGTGTGAAACATTTGGAGGGAAGTGGCTGAATGGAAGAAAAATAAGTGAAGTTAAATCACTTCTTATGTGTGCACCTTGATTGACTTGTATTTGTAGGTCTGTGAGAATCTGTAGAGTAATAGAAGAATGGCTGTCTCCTCCTGGTAAACAGGTTTTTAGGCACTATACTTAGAGACTTCTTGTGCTTGCAACCCAGGGCATCCTAGACTCTCCAGTATTGAAAAAGAATGTTTGTTTGTTTGTTTATTTATTTATTTATTTATTTATTTATTATTTTAATTTGTTTTACAGACAAGGTCTTGCTATATTGCCCAGGCTGGTCTTGAACTCCTGGCCTCAAGCGATCCTCCCAACTTGACCTCCCAAAGTGCTGGGACTACAGGTGTGAGCCACTGTGCCCAGAAAAAAGAAAGAATATTTAGATTGCATAGTTCAATAGCATTTTTTCATATTTGTTTATTTATTTATTTTTTGAGACAGAGTCTCACTGTGTTACTCAAGCTGGAGTGCAGTGGCATGATCTTGGCTCACTGCAACCTCTGCCTCCCGGGTTCAAGTGATCCTTTCGCCTGAGCCTCCAGCGTAGCTGGGACTACAGATGCACGTGTCACCACGCCTGGCTAATTTTTTTTGTATTTTTAGTAGAGACGGAGTTTCACCATGTTGGCCAGGGTGGTCTCAAACTCCTGACTTTGTGATCCACCCACCTTGGCATCCCAGAGTGCTGGGATTACAGGTGTGAGCCACCACACCAGGCCACGTAATTAAATCACCCTTAAGAGATGAAAATAAGCAATTCTAGAGAAGGAAGTTGAATCACATTATCAAAAGGTTTGGGACAAAGGATAATCATTGCATTCTGCTTGCCGGC
The DNA here is from genome assembly GCF_001698545.2 of Rhinopithecus bieti. Lineage (NCBI taxonomy): Eukaryota > Metazoa > Chordata > Mammalia > Primates > Cercopithecidae > Rhinopithecus > Rhinopithecus bieti. The sequence continues at coordinate 2,796,744 of NW_016803344.1, read as the reverse complement.
CCAAGGTTGTTCACACCACAAGAAGGGTTTAATCTGCCTTCACTGCTTGTTTTTCACTTCTGTGCAACTTCACTGAGTCCCAAATAATGTATTGTATTTGATAGGCACAAATCCTTTTTTTCCTTCTTCTTTTCTTTTTTTAAGTAGAGACAGAGTTTCACCATGTTGGCCAGGCTGGTCTCAAACTTCTGACCTCAGGTGATCTGCTTGCCTTGGCCTCCCAAAGTGCTGGGATTACAGGTGTCAGCCACTGTGCCTGGTCATTTTTTATTTTTTTGAGACGGAGTCTTGCTCTGTCATACAGGCTGGAGTGCAGTGGTGCAATCTTGGCTCAATGCAACTTCTGCCTCCCAGATTCAAGTGATTCTCCTGCCTCAGCCTCCCAAGTAGCTGGGACTACAGGCATGCACCACCACACCCAGCTAATTTTTTATTTTATTTTATTTTATTTTATTTTAGTGGAGACAGGGTCTCAATATGTTGGCCAGGCTGGTCTCAAACTCCTGACCTCACGTGATCCACCCATCTCGGGGTCCCAAAGTGCTGGGATTACAGACGTCAGCTACTGCACCCAGCCGACATGTCTTCTTTTTATGGTCCAGTTCCCAGTTTGTGATGTATTTGGCATTTAAGTGATTCTGAAAACAAAGAAAATATAAGTATCACATCAATGTGCTATTTGTTTTCAAAAAGGATTCCATTCATTTCATATCACTGTTGCCACTCTCAGTTGATGATTGATTTCAAGGCACCTTTGCAGGCAGGCAGAATATGCCAGCATCATTCACTGACCTGTTTGTTCCCCTTCCAGAAGCCTCCAGAGCAGAGTGTTAGGTAACATGAAGGGAGAAGGGGGAGACAAAGTTGCCTGGTGCGGAGGTGTTTGCTGAAGCTTCAGGCTTGGTTGGCTAATATAGAACCTGTGAAAAGACAGGATGTTCTTGCTTCTTTAGGAACCTTGATCACTCCATTCCTTTCAGGAGCAATCAGCTGATAGCTTGGCTCACTCTCTGCCCGAGTGAATGTGCACAACAGCATGTGACCGGGTGTCCTCAAACAAAAAGATCTTGCCAGGTGTCACTGCTGATTTGTTTTAATATACTTCCTATCTTTGCCCAATCACATGGTAGTTTAGGCTACAGCACTGGGGCTGTGCAGACACAGGATGCTGGGAGGACTTTTGGCTGCATTCATCGTAGCTTGGCTGCTTTTGAGATGTGTTTCACTGGGCAAGTGGCTTTACTTCTCTCTGTGTCTGGGTCTGACTGTTAATGAGGATATTGAAAGGAGTACCTGCCTCATAGGGTTGTGACAGATGAAGCTCTTAGCACAATGCCTGGCCTCTAACAAGCATTCAGTAAATGGGAACTACTCTTATGATTACGCTGCTCATGTTATTCTTAAATTACTTCTTTTTAAAATTAATTATATTTTTTCTCTTCTTATAGAGTCGGGGTCTGGCTATGTTGGCCAGGTTGGTCTTGAACTCTTGGCCTCAAGCAATCCTGCCACTTCTGCCTCCCAAAGTACTAGGATTACAGGCTTGAGCCACTACGCCCAGCCTGAAATTACTTCTTTCATTCAAACATATGTTTTTGAGATCTTTGAAGTTCTGACTGTCATTTTAACAGCTGCATAGGATGCCATCATTTGGATATTGCCTCCTCTGAAAACTGTGTCTTTTCCTGTCACCTCTAACCCAGTTAATAAAAAAGCCGAATCACTGAAACTGTCACTCCTTGTTGACTCTTAGCTCCTCTTTAACACATTTCTCCATTCGCTTTGTCTTTTCTTTTCTTTTTCTTTTCTTTTCTTTTTTTTTTTTTTTTTGAGACAGGGTCTCACTCCATCGCCCAAGCTGGAGTGCAGTGGCACAATCTCGTGTTACTGTATCCCCGACCACCTGGCTCAAGCGATCTTCCCATCTCAGCCTCCTGAGTAGCTGGGACTACAGGCATGCACCACTCTGCCTGGCTACATACTTTTAAAAATTTTTTAGTAGATACAAGGTCTTGCTATGTTGCCCAGGCTGGTCTCAAACTCTTGAGCAGCAATCCTCCTACCTCCGCCTCCCAAAGCGGTAGCCACCGCACCCGGCCTCTTTATTCACTTATTAAATTGTACTCTCATTTCAGTTTGTAAATCTGTTCTTAATCTCTCTTAATCTATTCTTGACCCATGGGGTCCTGACCTCATTCATGTGCTCTTCCTCTCCCACCTGGACCACTGCAGGTGAGTGAATTCTTGTTCATGAGATTGCCTGCCACCAGACTTAAGTGTGACAAGTTCACTTGCTACCCAGCTGCCAAATCTGCAAATCTGACCTGATAACTGCTCTGCATGTACACGGTGACCCATGGCACTCATGACACCTGGTGCCAGCTATCATAAGAGTTATTGATGATAGCAGCTTCTGAGTCAGAGAGTAACGGAGGGGTAGGGAACACCTAGTGAAATGTCCAAATGCTGAATCCACTAAGCCATCTTGGAGGCTTCCAGAGCTCAGCTAAAGAGTCTTTGTATCCAAGTTGCTGATAGCAGCCAGGCCTTCCCAGAGCTGGGTACAGGAGGAGAAGGGCTCTGTAGCCATCCAGCTGAGACCACAGGGTTTGTCCTTTCCCGTTTACTCACTGAGTGATCAATTCTTTTTTTTTTTCTTTGAGACAGAGTCTCACTCTCTCACCCAGGCTAAAGTGCAGTGGTGTGATCTCAGCTCACTGCAACCTCTGCCTCCTGGGTTCAGGCGATTCTCGGGCCTCCACCTCCCGAGTAGCTGGGATTACAGGTGCATGCCACCATGCCCAGCTAATTTTATATTTTTAGCAGAGATGGGGTTTCACCATGTTGGCCAGACTGGTCTCGAACTCCTGACCTCAGGTGATCCGCCTGCCTTGGCCTCCCAAAGTGCTGGTATTACAGCATTTGAGCCACAACCCCCAGCCAATTCTCGACACTCACTTTAAATCCCCCAGGCCGGGCGCGGTGGCTCAAGCCTGTAATCCCAGCACTTTGGGGGGCCCGAGACGGGCGGATCACGAGGTCAGGAGATCGAGACCATCCTGGCTAACATGGTGAAACCCCGTCTCTACTAAAAATACAAAAAAAAACCTAGCCGGGCGAGGTGGCGGGCGCCTGTAGTCCCAGCTACTCGGGAGGCTGAGGCAGGAGAATGGCGTAAACCCGGGAGGCGGAGCTTGCAGTGAGCTGAGATCCGGCCATTGCACTCCAGCCCGGGCAACAGAGCAAGACTCCGTCTCAAAAAAAATAAAATAAAATAAAATAAATAAATAAATAAATAAATAAATAAATAAATAAA
>NW_016803344.1:2771332-2792356 GCF_001698545.2 Rhinopithecus bieti | reverse complement strand
TCCTCCTTCTCCTCCTCCTTCTCCTCCTCCTCCTTCTCCTCCTCCTTCTCCTCCTCCTCCTCCTCCTTCTCCTCCTCCTTCTCCTTCTTCTTTCTTCTTCTTCTTCTTTCTCCTTCTTCTTTCTTCTTCTTCTTCTTCTTTTTTTTTTTTGGTAAAATACGGGTCTCACTCTCGCTTGGGCTGGAGTGCATTGGCACAATCACAGCTTACTGCAGCCTTGACCTCCCAGGCTCAAGTGATCCTCCCAACACTGCCTCCTGAGTAGCTGGGACTACAGGCACATGCCACCATACTTGCCTGAAATGGCAGATGGTACTGAACCCAGTATGTACTATGTTTTTTCCTATGCATACATACATACATACCTATGATAAAGGTTAATTTATAAATTAGGCACAATAGGAGATGAACAGCAAAACTATAATAAAACAGAACAACTATTAGAATATACTGTAACATAAGTTATGTGAATGTGGTCTCTGTCTTTCAAAATATCTTATTGTACTATATTCACCCTTCTTTCTGTGGTGATGTGAGATGATGAAATGCCTACATGGCCGGGCATGGTGGCTCACACCTGTAATCCCAGCACTTTGGGAGGCTGAGACGGGTGGATCCTCTGAGGTCAGGGGTTCGAGACCAGCCTGGCCAACATGACAAAAGTCTGTCTCTACTAAAAATACAAAAATTAGCCAGGCATGGTGGCGCATGCCTGTAATCCCAGCTACTTAGGAGGCTGAGGAAGGAGAATCGCTTGAACCTGGGAGGTGGAGGTTGTAGTGAGCCGAGATTGCGCCATTGCACTCCAGCCTGGGCAACAAGTGAAACTCCGTCTCAGAAAAAAAAAAAGAAAATACCTATGTGATGAGATGAAGGGAGGTGAATGGCGCAGGCACTGTGATGTAGTGTTTGGCTACTGAGATTACATCAGAAGGAGGATCCTCTGCTTCAGGCAATCCTGGATCATTGAGCCATGAAGATCTTGATGCTTGGGGATCCTTGATAGTGTTTTTTGCTGAAAACTTTTGGAAGAACATTGTAATCAGAGGTTGTTGCCTTTCTTTGTAACTCATAAAAGTGTTGCTGCGAAGTTGTAGACTATCTGTGATCATACAGGTGATTTTAATGCTGCGTTCCATCTGAGGATCATATGCCATAATTTTATATTTTAATGTCTGTGCAGTTTGAAACACTTCAGCAAATTTTAGTAATGTCCACATGGCTGGTTCTGCTTTAGTTTCTTCTTCTTCATCTTCCTCTTCCTCTATAGAGGACATGACAAGTTCTTCCAGTTCCTCATTTGTTAGCACTTCTCAATGGCCTTCAGTATGTCCTTCTACTTCATCAAGCATATCAGCAAATCCTTCTCCATCAACTTGTCTTGTTGCATGGATGATTTTCCCAACTTCTCTATCAATTTCAGGGAAGGCTTTAAAATCATTCACAACTTCCACTCCATCAGTCCTTCCAGCAGGCATTTAGTTTGTGGTTTAATTCATCCATTGCAACTTCGATGAGTGCTATTGCATCAGCAATAGTGAATGATTCCCAGCACTACATTATTTCCAGTTTACGATCTGCATCAATTGTGGATTGAATGTGATCAAATACCAGGCAGATGTATGTGGCCTTGGGAAAATGAATGATGTCCTAGTCAAGTGGCTGAAGAAAAAGGTTGTATTTGCAGATAAAAATACAACCTCAGCATTTTCATGTTCATGGCAAACAGATTCAGGATGGCTGGGTACGTTATCTATTATTAATAGGTCCTTAAATTCCAACCCTTCCTCTTTCAAATATTTTTTTCACTTCTGGGAACCATTGATGCATTGGCGGAACCATTCTATAAACAAGACAGCTGTCACCCATACTTTCTGATTATATGACCAGAACACAAGCATGAATAATTTTTGGTTTTGCTTTTGAGGGCACATGGGTTCTTTGCTCTGTACACCATGCTTGGCTTTGTCATATGCCCCGCAGCGTTGCCACACAGTACTAGAGTTAATCTGTCTTTCCATGCTTTTTGCCCTGGTGCTTCCTTTGCACTTTTATGAATTTAGGTTCTGTTGGTCATCTTCTTCCAGAAGAGGCCAGTCTTATTGCAATTGAAGACTTGCTGTGTATGGTATCTTTTCTCCTTAATCTACTTCTTCAAGTCTGCCGAAAATGTGGCAGCAGCTTCTTCACTGGCAAATGCAACCTCTGTAGTAGTTTTTATGCTTTTCAGTCCAAACCTATTCTTGAATCTGTATAACTATCCCTTACTTGTGGTAAATGGCTTTTGGTGTCACTTGTTTCAGGGGATCCTTGCTGATGTCTTTGTGTAGGCTCCGTGCTTTCTGGTACAACACATTGCTGTCAGAACACCTTTCTGTTCATGTCTTCTACCCGCAAATGTAATGCCTTTTCCATCTTAACTAAGCACTTATGTGCTATGGCCATAACTCCATAACCTTTTTTTTTTTTTTTTTTTTGAGACAGAGTCTTGTGCTGTAGCCCAGGCTGGTGTGCAGTGGTGCGATCTTGGCTCACTGCAACCTCCGTGTGGCTATAACTTTTGCAGTTTGAGGTGTGTCATCAAGACTGGCATGAATTTTTTTTTTCCTTCTTCACAATTTCATGGATAGAAGATTCTTTGTTACAGTAGATCTTAGTAACCTAGGCATAATTTTTTTCTTTCCTTATTGAGTTGAGAACTTTTACCTTTTTTTTTGAGTGGAGTTTGCCCAGGCTGGAGTGCAATGGCACGGTCTCATCTCACTGCAACCTCCACTTCACGGGTTCAAGGGATTCTCTTGCCTCTGACTCCCAAGTAGCTGGGATTACAGGTGCCCACGACCACGCCTGGCTAATTGTTGTATTTTTAGTAGAGACAGGTTTCACCATGTTGGCTAGGCTGGTCTTGAACTCCTGACTTCAGGTGATCCACCCGCCTCAGCCTCCCAAAGTGCTGGGATTACAGGTGTGAGCCAGTGCACTCAGTCAACTTTTACCTTTTTGCCTAAAGAAAGTACTTTGTGGCCTATCTTTGGCATATCTGACTTGCCGGCATCACTACTCTTGTGTTTTGGAGCCATTAGTAAGTAAAATAAGAGTTACTTGAACACAAGCACTGTGATACCACAACCGTCAATCTCATAACTGAGAAGGCTACTGAATGACTAAGGGGCAGGTTCAGTATAGTTGAGATACACTGGACAGAGGGGTAATTAATGTCCCAGGTGGGATGGAGTAGGACAGCACGCGATTTCATCACAATACTCAGAATGGTGCACATTTGGAAGCTTATCAATTGTTTGTTTCTGGAGTTTTCCATGTAATATTTTTGAACCATGGTTGAGTGAGATTAACTGAAACTGCAGAGAGCAAAATCACACATGAGGGGGGACTACTGTAAATCATTCTGATTTCACTGTTGTTTGACCTTTAAAATTTTTTGGGTGGGTGTGGTGGCTCACACCCATAATCCCATCACTTTGGGAGGTGAGGTGGGAGGATTGCTTAAGCCCAGGAGTTCAAGACCAGCCTGGGCAACTTAGTGAGACCTGATCTCTACAAAATAAAATAAAATAAAATAAAAAAACAAATAAAATTCTTCAAGCTCTTGTCTCCAGTGAAGGATCCTGCTATGTGGTGCCTTTTGTATTGAATTGTTTTATTTTTTCCATGGCAGGACTATGGCAGCCAGGGATACCACTTCAGGCAGCTTGTCAGAGGAGAGCAGTGCTTTGGACCTGCCATCAGTGTGTGACATAAGAGATTATGTCCTGCAGAGACCCAGCCAAGAAGCCAACAGCGAGGCTTTCAGTTCTTTGGAATTCCATTCTCTTCCTTGTTCTTCTGATGTGGATCCAGGTAATAAGCAGAGTTTAAAACAAACGAACTTAAAAACAACCAGCAGCTATACGGGTGTGTGATAGTTTGTTTCTCTCTCTTCCAATAGCAGATCTCTGAGAAGGCTTCATTGTCTTAGGCAGAAAAACATCTTACCTAAGCAAAGCTGTCAGGAGGAACTTCAAAGGACAGCTTCCCTGGCACAGCAATGACAAGGAGCTGTTTCCTGGAGTCTTTTTGTTATTGTTGCTGTTAATCTCAGGTCCCTTTCTAATCTCCCTCAAAATGAATTCAGAAGCAGGGGAATATTTGGTTCAACAGAGAGTGGAATTTCTTTTGTTTTGTTTTGTTCTTTTAAAACTCAGAAAATAGCAATGTGGGCCTGTTATATGTAATGAGTAGTAAAAATAGAGACTTTAGCATTCCTTGTATGAAGTATACTCTGGATTTAAGTAACAACCTTTCTACAAGGTTTCCTGACTAGATTGCCGAAACGTCTATTATTTAAGCTAATGCTAATTCCCTGATGTAGGTAGTGACTGTCTTTAGTAACTGTAAAGCCCTCTCTTTCATATTAATTACCTGATCTGAGTCTGGAGGTCCACAGACCTGGATTTATTTATTTACTCATTTATTTCTTTTTAGTTTTGGTTAATCCCCTGGGTTTATCACACAGACCTGGATTTAAAGTTCAGCTCTGCCACTTACTGGCTGTGTGACTTGGGGCATGCCCCTTAACCCCTCTGAGCTCCAGCGTCGTCTACAAAATGGCGATCAGAATGCTTGCTCCACCCAGTCAGGTTTAAGTTAAGATAAACCTGAAAGGCACTTAGCATGGTTTTTCTGCCATCGATGGGTGCTCAGTCAATGTTGTTGTTGTTAATATTAAGAAATGCATATGGCCAGGCATGGTGGCTCATGCCTGTAATCCTAATACTTTGGAAGGCTAGACAGATGGATCACCTAAGGTCAGGAGTTCAAGACCACCTTGGCCAACATGGCGAAACCCTGTCTCTACTGAAAATACAAAAATTAGCCAGGTGTGGTGGTGGGTGCCTGTAATCCCAGCTACTTAGGAGGCTGAAGCAGGAGAATCACTTGAACTTGGGAGGCAGAGTTTGCAGTGTGCCGAGATCGCGCCACTTCACTCCAGTCTGGGCGAAAGAGCGAAACCCTGTCTCAAAACAAAAAACAAACAACAACAACAAAATCCAAATATATGTTTTTAGAAAGAACTCATTGTGAGTACTAAGGAAATGTAGGCTTTAATGATGATGAATTCAGTGATGACTATAGGTGGGATGTGTAACTGTCATTGCCTTCAAGAATTCTATGGAGAAATATGTTTAAACTCCTTTGGGATTCTCTTCTGATTTTCAGGACATAGAGTAATCAGGATCAGTAAGTCTCCTGTTTAATTTAGTACCTGACTGTGTTAGTTTGTTCTCACACTGCTATAAAGAGATACCTGAGACTGGGTAATTTATAGAGAAAAGAGGTTTAATTGGCTCACAGTTCTGCAGGCTGTACAGGAAGCATAGCAGCACCTACTGGGTATCAATCAGGGTGGAAGGTGAAGGGGAAGCTGGCACTTCACATGGCTGGAGCAGGAGGAAAAAAGCAGGGGAAGGTGCTACACACTTTTAAACAACCAGATCTCATGAGAACTCAGCACCAAGGGGATGGAGCTATAAACCATTTAGGATGAACTGCCCCATGAACCAATCACCTCCCACCAGGCCCCACCTCCAACACTGGGGATGACAATTCCACATGACATTTGGGCAGGGACACAAATCCAAACCGTATCACTGACCAAGAATTAGATAATTCTTTATCCTTTTCCTTTCTAGACTTAACATCTTAGTTCCTTTGACCTTCCCTTTTTTCCCTGCCATCCTGCTGCCTTTATATGACTTTCCATCCCTAAAATGGATTTTTTCATCATCCCTGGGTAGCAACAGCATTTCTTAGAATGAGTGAATGGAGGCAGTTGAACAGAACTTTGTTTATGTATTTATTTATGTATTTAGAGACAAGATCTTGCTCTGTGCCTAGGTTGGAGTACCGTGGCACCGTCACAGCTCACTGCAGCCTTGAACTCCTGAGCTGAAGCTATCCTCCTGCCTCAGCCTCTCAAGTAGTTGGGATTACAGGCTCACATCACCATACCTGGCTTTTTTTTTTTTTTTTTTAATTTTAAAAAAATGTTTTGTAGCGACGGGGTCTCGCTTTGTTGCCCAGGCAAGTCTCAAACTCTTGGCCTCAAGTGATCCTCCCACCATGGCCTCCCAAAGTGCTGGGATAATGGGAGTGAGCCACCATACCCAGTTTGAACAGAACTTTAGAAGTATTAGCAGGTTGAAATACTTCGAGACAATGGCTCTATTCCCTTAGGGAATTCAGTGTGGACTCAGTTGTTACTTTTTATTTCCTGTTAGTTGACTAACCTGTAGAAAAGCAACTGTTATTAATTGGAATTAGTTGACAGCTCTGAAAATAAGGAGCATGTTGAAATATTTATGTAGGGCTGTTTGTTAAAAATATGGATATTCTATGCCAAAAAGGTTGTTTGGGGAACCCATGTCTAAACATGAGAAGGGGTACTCAAACAGTAAGACAGCCATTTTACACGGTATTAGTGGCGGTCGTGCTGGATTAGACAGTCTGGTTGGAATTCTGGTTCTGCTTCTTCCCCTGGTTTGACTTTGGGTGAGCCACTTAGCCTCTCTGTACCTATCTCCTCATTTGTAAAATGGAGATAACAGCACCTCCTTGTTGGGGAGGCCATAAGGTCATAAAGTTGTACAATGTAGTGCACGAGGCATAGTGTGTGGCACGGAGTGGACTCTCAGGAGATCCAATTCCTCATCAGCTGGGGTGCTCAGCACACTGCAGTACTGTCTGGTCAGTCAGCTCAGGCTTTTTTTTTTTTTTTTTCTGAGATGGAGCCTCTCTGTGTCACCCAGGCTAGAGCACATTGACGTGATCTCGGCTCACTGCAACCTCTGCCTCCCAGGTTCAGGCGATTCTCCTGCCTCAGCCTCCCAAGTAGCTGGAATTACAGGTGAGCACAACCACACCTGGCTAATTTTTGTGGTTTTAGTAGAGCTGGGGTTTCACTATGTTGGCCAGGCTGGTCTCGAACTCCTGACCTTAAGTGATCCACCTGCCGTGGCCTCCCAGAGTGCTGGGATTACAGGCATGAGCCACTGCTCTGGGATTACAGGCATGAGCCACTGTGCCCAGCCAACTCAGGCTTTTATCACAAATACCATACACTGGGTGACTTCTCACAGCTCCAGAGGCTGGAAAGTCTAAGGTCAAGGTGCCAGTGGATTTGGTGTCCGGTGCTGTCCCTGTTCTTGATTTGTAGACAGTCACCGTCTTCCTGTGTTCCTGACATGGCCTAGAGAGAGATCCTCTTTCTCAGGTGTCTAGTAAGGGCACTAATGCCATCATAAGGCTTCCACCCTCAAAACTTAATTACCTCTGGCCGGGCACAGTGGCTCACGCCTGTAATCCCAGCACTTTGGGAGGCCGAGGCGGGTGGATCACCTGAGGTCAAGAGTTCTAGACCAGCCTGGCCGACATGGTAAAACCACATCTCTAACACAAATACAAAAATTAGCCGGGCATGGTAGAAGGTGCCTATAATCCCACCTACTCGGGGGGCTGAGGCAGGAGAATCGCTTGAACCCGGGAGGCAGGGGTTGCAGTGAGCCAAGATCGCGCCATTGCACTCCAGCCTGGGGTCAAGAGTGAGACTTTTTCTCAATAAACAAACAAACAAACAAACCCCACAAAAATTAGCTGGGCGTGGTGGCATGTGCCTATAATCCCAGTTACTAGGGAGGCTGAGACATGAGAATTTCTTGAACCCAGGAAGCGGAGGTTGCAGTGAGCTGAGATTGCACCACTGCACTCAAGCCTGGCGACAGAGTGAGACCCTGTCTCAAAAACCAATAATAATTGGCTGGGTGCAGTGGCTCATGCCTGTAATCCCAGCACTTTGGGAGGCCAAGGCAGATGGATCACCTGAGGTCAGAAGTTCGAGACCAGCCTGGCCAACATGGTGAAACCCTGTCTCTAATAAAATTACAAAAATTAGCTGGGTGTGGTGGTGGGTGCCTATAATCCCAGCTACTCGGAGGGCTGAGGCAGGAGAATCACTTGAACCCAGGAGTCAGAGGTTGTAGTGAGCCAAGATGGCGCCATTGTACTCCAGCCTGGGCAACAGAGCAAGATGCCATCTCAAAAATAATAATAATAATAAATAAATAAACATAAAAAAACACATTGGTTTACTCATCCTACCCCATGGAAGGCTCTGGATGTGATTATTGTTCTCTGTATACTCAACACTGCAGTGTTTTAGGGCACATTAATAGTGATCACTCCCATTTATTGAGCATTTACTACTTGTCAGGTTTTATATTGTCAGGCTCCATGCTAAATATTTCACAAACATTATCACTTTTTTTTTTTTTTCCATTTCAACATGGAGTCTCACTCTGTCGCCCAGACTGGAGTGCAGTGGCATGATCTCAGCTCACTACAACCTCCACCTCCTGGTTCAAGCAATTCTCCTGCCTCAGCCTCCCGAGTAGCGGGGATTACAGGTGTGCACCACCATGCCCGGCTAATTTTTATATTTTTAGTAGAGATGGGGTTTCACCATGTTGGCCAGGCTGATCTTGAACTCCTGACCTCAAGTGATCCACCTGCCTCAGCCTCCTGAAGTGCTGGGATTACAGGCGTGAGCCACCACGCCTGGCCTAAACATCACCACTTTTAATTCTTTTTTTTTTTTTTTTTTTTTTTTTGAGACGGAGTCTTGCTCTGCCGCCCAGGCTGGAGTGCAGTGGCCGGCTCTCAGCTCACTGCAAGCTCCGCCTCCCGGGTTGATGCCATTCTCCTGTCTCAGCCTCCCGAGTAGCTGGGACTACAGGCGCCCACCTCGTCGCCCGGCTGGACCACTTTTAATTCTTATCACAAACCTGAGAAGTGGAAATCATTCCCATTTTATAAGTGAGGAAATAAACTTGGAAAAGTTAGGAAACTTTCCTAGTGTCACTTAGCAAATGACAGAGCTGGCTGAATCCAAAGGAAATGTTTCAACTCAATTTTTTTTTCTTTTTCAAGGTATGATCTTGCTTTGTTGCCCAGGCTGAAGTGCAGTATTGTGGCCCCCTGGGCTCAAGCAATCTTGCCTTCTCAGCGTCTGAAGTAGTTAAGACTATAGGTGTGCATTATCCTGCCTAACTAATTTAAAAACAATTTTTTTGTTGTTTTTTTGTTTAGAGATGGGGTCTGACTATGTTGCCCAGGCTGGTCTTGAACTCCTGGGCCCCAAGTGATCCTCCCGCCTCAACCTCTCAGTGTTGGTATTACAGGCATGAGCCACCACACCCAGCTAAAATCACATTTTATTGGAAAAAAAGAAAACTTTTTCTAACCTGGGAAGTGACCAAGAGGATGATACCACTGAGAAAAGGAACTGCTGCAAATAAATTTAGGCTAGTTTTGTTAGCTTGATAGAACAAACATTTTGGAGAGTTGGAGGGAGTTTTACAGAGAAATATTAACTTTTTGATACTATTTTATTGAAACTTAAACATTTTTAAACAATTTTTGTTTTGCTGTGCACTCTGCCATTCTATAGTACTTTTATATGTTGTGTCACAATAACCACTAGGTTTGTTTTTAAAAAGGACCAGGGCTGTGAGCGGTGTGACTCACACCTGTTGTCTGGCATGTTATGAGGCTGAGGCAGGAGGATCCCCTTTTTTTTTCTTTTTGAGGCAGAGTCTTGCTGTGTCCCCCAGGCTGGAGTGCAGTGGTACAATCTCAGCTCACTGCAAGCTCCGCCTCCCGGGTTTATGCCATTCTCCTGCCTCAGCCTCCCGAGTAGCTGGAACTACAGGCATCCGCCACCACGCCCGGCTAATTTTTTGTATTTTTAGTAGAGACAGGGTTTCACTGTGGTAGCCAAGATGGTCTGGATCTCCTGACCTCGTGATCCACCTGCCTCGGCCTCCCAGCCATGCCTCTTGTTCATAGGTAGCTGTAGTTACGGGTTCTCTCTCCATGGTCCTTCAGCAGGCTCTTGCTGACATTTTAATCTAATTCTGATAACTCTGGATTTATTGCTTGCTCAGAGACATGCCCACCTTTACACTAGTCTCTACTGGGGTACTGCTGGCCACCATTCTCGCTCTGATTCTTAACACCTCCAGTTCCCAAGCCAGTCTGATGTTCTTGGTTTGCTTACTTGCTGTTATGTGTCGTAAGGACGTTGATCTTCCACGGATTGGTAAATATAGCCAAGGTTTCCAGCTGGAGGGTCATTCAGGGTGACTCAGCATTGGTCTCTGCCCATCCTGGTATTTACTCAGTGAGGCACACACTGTTGGCTACCTTCATGTAGCTTGTGCTCGGCTCAAAATAGAGTTGACTATCTCAAGAACTGGCAGAGTATGGCAGGTTGCTTACAGCTGAATGGGGGTCTAAGGGTGAACTTGGGACTTGGCTTCCCCAGCTACTGGGTGAAATAGAGCCAAGCTTTGATCATTAGGATTCATTAACTTGGTATAGTTTTTACAATTTCTGGTTTTTTTTTTTTTTTGAGACAGAGTCTTGCTCTGTCACCCAGGCTGGAGTACAGTGGTACAATCTCAGCTCACTGCAACCTCTGCTTCCCAGGCTCAAGCAATTCTCATGCCTCAGCCTCCCTAGTAGCTGGGATTACAGGTGTGCACCACTATACCCAGCTAATTTTTGTATTTTTAGTGGAGACAAGATTTTGCCATGTTGGCCAGCCTGGTCTCAAACTCCTGGCCTCAAATGATCTGCCCACCTCAGCCTCCCAAAGTGCTGAATTACAGGTGCGAGCCACTGCATCTGGCTTGACCGTAAGAGTTCAGTCATATCATCTGTTGTCAAACTCTTCAGTCAAAATCCAGACACGCAGTTGGCAAGGCATTGGAGTTCACAATGGAGGAGTGGTGTAGTCTTCTGGTGGCACAGCACAGCCCAACAACAGGCATACTGGAGAGAATACCTAGAAATCCAGGCAGGTGGCAGGCAGTGTGCAGGTGGCTTCTCAGTGGGTAGCAAGGTCCCAGCTTCCAGGTTGGAGTCAGCATCACAGTTCTAACCCCTGGAAGAGTAGCAGGCCAAGGAAGGGTGACCTTAGATTTAGGATGCAACAAGGACCACTGCAAAACCCAGTTACAAGAACATGGGCCCAGCTTAAGCTTAACCTGGGTACAGGATTCCCCATTTCACCTTGCAGCTGCCTCTGACTATGGGCCCGTCCCTGCCCCACTTTTCCCAGCCAGGAGTTTCGAAGGGGCTGCCTGCCTTCCTCCTTCTCACTTCTTCATCTCAGGATTGTTCCTCATTCCCAGGCACATGGCCTCTACCTCCATTCCCCTCTGGTCTAAGCCTGCCCTTACTCAGATGCCAGTGATCGTCCCTAGGAGCCAAACTGGATAGACGCTTCTCTGTCCTTACGCTATGTGCCCAACTGCCGCATCACTGTTCATGCCCTGGAGCAATGAATTAGTAGCAAGGACATGAGACTTAAGAGCACTTTCCAGAAAACTGTTGGGTTGATAAGAATCTGAGAGTGTTAGAAAAACCTCAAAAGCCTTAGTCATTCCAGTCTGAGTATGCAAAAATGGGTAAAACTAGGCTATATATATCTAATAAAGACAGAGTCCATCTGGCCGAAGTTCCCACCCAGCCACTCCTCATGAAATGCCGGTAAAATAAACAACTTTTCACTTAAGGGAGGTGCAGAATTATGAAATCCTCCCCTCAGCCCTTCCTCGTGAGATATGGCAGAAGACCTGCTGCTGCCAAACAGGTCTTCCTGAGGGCAGGTGCAGAGGCTTATGCCTATAATCCCAGCACTTTGGGAGGTAAAGGTGGAAGGATTGCTTGAGCCCAGGAGTTCGAGGCTACAGTGAGCTATGATCGTACCACTGCACTCTAGCCTGGGGGACAGAGTGAGACCCTCTTTCTAAAGAAAGAAAAACATAGAGTGTTCCTGGAACACCTTTTTCATAACATTCTTCTGTTTAGGCCCCTTTGAGATGTCATATTACACTACTTTTGTTTTTCGACTGAGTATCGCTCTGTTGTCCAGGCTGGAGTACAGTGGCGCAATCTTGGCTCACTGCAACCTCTGCCTCCTGGGTGCAAATGATTCTCCTGCCTCAGCCTCCTGAGTAGCTGGGATTACAGGCACCCACCACCATGCCCAGCTATTTTTTGTATTTTTAGTAGAGACAGGGTTTCACCATGTTGGCCGGGCTGGTCTTGAACTCCTGACCTCAAGTCGTCCATCCACCTTGGCCTCCCGAAGTGTTGGGGCTACAGGAGTGAGCTACCACACCCGGCCAATCTTATACTACTTCTTTCCTGCCAGCTCCAATCAAAAAGCTCCTCTGCCTTGTTTTTGGGACTCTGTGTAATCAGCTGCCTGAGATATTTGTTCAAAATATTTAACAACCAATACAGCAGTATTGCAATATTTCAGCAACTGGTACGGCTATACAGGTGCACATGAGCTGAATAGAGGCCCCTGCTGCTGTCCAACTGCACATTAACACAGGCCTGCCAGTCCTGTCGGGCTTGCTTTTAGGCTGAGCCAACTGTTAATGTCTTAGCTGTATTGTCCCCCTCTCTGGAATGTGCCCCCTCCTCCCTGGTCAACTCCAGTCCACTCCAGAGATGGCTGAATTGAATCCATTAATTAGTCCCAGGTACAGACTTGTTGCTGGACTTGAACACACTGCCTGTTAGATACTTGTTTTCTTTCTCCTTTGCTAATTGGCTCAAGGGAAGCATAGAGTATGCAGAATGGAAGAGCTGTTAAGAAACATGATCTTGGTTAAACCTCTCAAAAGCAAGATCACAAAGGTCACTCGAAGGCCCAATGTGTACTGCTGGAGCTTGATAAACTCTGGGTAGCTCATGTGGCGTGTCTCACCTGCGCCCTCTGGAACCTTTGTCCTGGAGAGCATCCAAGGTACTTTCTAAAATAGGACAAGGAGTTTCTCTGAAGTCGTTGTTAGACATTAACAATACAGATGTAGGAAATATCAGCCCTTTCCTCAAACTTGAACTTCTGTCTAAGAGCAGTGTTGGGGAAATTGGTTGCATGTATACAGCAAATTGAATGTTAAACACAATAAGTCTTTGATGATTAAAGGCCATAGCTGGCAGGCAGCTATAAGTTTAAAATAAGTAGTGATTTAATTCACCTTTAGTCTTATTCTGGGAATCTGTCAACATCCCAGTCTTCAAAGCTCATTTTATAACTTGTGTATTTAGGCATTTCATCCAAGGAATTTAATCTTTAACAGTAAAAAAAAGTTTGTTGTCTTCCTCTCTGTAATTCATATTTCTTTGTAATTCTATAAAATTTTATTTCCAAAAGGAATGAATTATAAGCTCTTAGATTAAAAAACTCAAAATAAAATTTATATACTAGTAGTTGAATTCCTGATGTGTTGTGGTTATAGTTTTAAAATAGGAGTCAGGGTGTATTTTAGATATATATATAATGCGAAAGACATTTTATAGGTGCATTAAGTGGTATCCAACCTAGTGACTAATACCCAGTCACTAGACTGGACCTAAGATTCGGAGAGGAAAGGAAAGAAGGGAACAATGGTTATTGAGCCAATTCCCTGAGAAATAACTGAGGACACAATGGGGTACATTTTATCAGATACTAACTGGATGGGCTTTAGTTGGAAGGTTTGGGTGTTCTGTGTGGCAGTGCTTCTCTGCTTTTGTTGCCTCTTCCTAGATGTGGGGTTTTTTGTTGTTGTTGTTTTTGGTTTTTTTTGAGACCGAGTCTCTCTCCGTCACCCAGGCTGGAGTGCAGTGGTGAGATCTCGGCTCACTGCAACCTCCACCTCTCAGTTTCAAGGGATTCTCCTGCCTCAGCCTCCTGAGTAGCCGGGACTACAGGAGCCCACCACCACACCCGGCTAATTTTTGTTTTTTTTTTTTTTTTTTTCCTGATCAAGTCTCGTTTATTGAGGGCGTTGGTACAGCTTATATAGGCTGGTAAGAAAGAGGAAGTGCGGCAGAGCAGGCGGGGAGGAGAATAATGAGAGACGTCACCAGGCGCATGCTCGGTAGACTTAGTCTTTCCCGGGCGCGGGAGGTTATCTACGCGCGCGGGCAAAGTTCGCGCGCGCGGGAAAAGTTGATGATGAAGAACCAGGAAGTGCGCCATCTTGTCTCCACAATGCGGAGCTTAAGCAACAGAGGCCGCGGCAATTTCCGGGCCTCACGGCTCCGGACAGGTCCTCCTTTTTTATATTATTAGTGACTAGAAGATAGTCCCTCGGGAACTGCGCCTGTCTTAGGTTGGAGTGACACATCTCTTCACTGGTACCCGTCATGGGATTAGGCAGTAGCTATGACGGCCCTCCTGTCTTAGGTTAGTGAGAGATGACACTCTCTTACCCGTCATTGGCTGTCCAGTTCAGCGCACAGGGAAGGTGGTTTACGGCAAGCGTAAGTATGGACCACCGTGATCTTCCTGTTCAAGGCGATGATAATGGACCTGTATGGGTTTGGCTTGGATGGCCTCGATTTGTTGCTTAATGAATGTCATGAGCTTATTGAAGATTATAGGTCCCAAAGAGAGTAAGAGCAATAGGCAAAGCAGGGGGCCCAATAACGGTATAATATAGGGGAGGAGTCCATGGAACCCAGTCCAAAACGGGTTATCAGTCATTTCTTTTCGTCGTTTTTCTAGGTCTTCTTGTAGACGCTTGATTTTATCTCTGACGATCCCGGACTTGTTGGCGTAGAAACAGCACTTTTCCTGTAGAGCTAAGCAGATACCTCCCTGTTCGGCAGTTAATAAATCTAGGCCTCTCCTATTTTGGAGCACTACTTCTGCCAGGGAATCTACTTGATCTTGTAGATCCTGTATAGTACTTGAGATGGCCTGCATATCTGAGATCAATTGGCGAGACAATTTGGTGTATTGAGTAACAGAGACCCCTAGGCTTGAAGCCCCAGTTGTTACGGCAGTAGTGATGCCTAATCCTACAAGTAAGGGGATAAATTGTATTGCCCTTTTGGCTCTTCCCAAAAAGTGATCTATAGCTGGAATAGGTACAGGTTCATCTCCAGGGATAATGTCTATATCTGGCAGAAGAGTGGCTAAGACACAACGTCCTGTCCAGTTTACAGGCAAATAGGTATACGCTCTATTATTGCCACATATAAAAACTGAACTGTTTGGGGCACACAGCGATTGGGAAATATTTGTTGTGATGGAACAATTATTGAATTCAACGATTCCTACATCGATGTCGTAGGTGTTATTGAGGAAAGGGGAGTAGAAGCAAGGGGAGTTAGAAAATTCTAGGGGCTGCACTTGAAGGGGAGGAATTATGGTGCAGGAAGTATTGGATGTATAGTTTAAGTCATTGCTGGGTATGGCAAGAGGAACGGGATCTCCTAACGGTAAACATAGCCAGCAGTCATTGGCTAGACTAGAGTTGGAATTATTGAGCAGATTATGAGTAGCAGTGAGGAGGTCAAAAGTCTGGGCATCAATTTTTTCTTTCCCTCGGATTTTGGGCAGAGCCAAAGGGTGGTAGCGAATTTCTGGATATAGAGATTTTTGCAACTCTTCAAGTTTTTTGTATACCCTAATTTCTCGGACCTTGTCTTGTGGTCCTCCTCCGTCAGAGATATGAAGAGGGGGGTGAATATTCCAGCAGACAGGCTTTCCTACAATTCCAGTACAGCCAGCTGATACAAGGTTATTGGTATTTCCTAAAACTGTAGGGACATTACTGGCCCCTATAGTGGGGTTTCTAGTTCTTGTTAAGATAGCAGTATAGTATGTCTTATTGTCAGAGGTGCATTCTTGATAAGTGGTGTAGCAGGAGCTGTGCATAGTAGCCTTAAATGTGTCGCAAGGGCAAGTTGTAACACCCCCTCCGTCAGATATCCTAGGGGTTGACACACACCTCCATTTGAGGGAGTCACTAGGCAGGTATGCTGTGTGAGCGGAGCAGGACACAGTTGAGAGGTACTTATTTGGAGGGGAGGTCACATATCCCCCATAGCAATCACAGGGCTTACCGTGCCGTTGTTGTATATGCGTAAGGGCCTCACGTGGATCACCGAAGCCGGCATGAACCTGGAATACTTGGCAAGTCAGCACTAAGGTCCAGAGGGGCCTGTAGTTGGAGTTCATCTCTGTAATAGAAGGAAAGGGTACTCTCAGGGAGAGAGTTACTCCCTGGATTGACTATTGTTAGGTACCTGTCTTACCAGTCGCTCTGGCAGCCATCTGGCTGCATCATGAGTTTGGGAAAAAACACAAACTGAGCCTCTTCCCCAGATTAACACTGGGTCTGGACCATGCCATGTGTTGTCTAATGGGTCTTTCCACTTAACCATGGCAAATTGTTTTTTGGAATCAGAATGCCAAAATCGATCAGCTGCTGATTTGTTCAGATCATCTAAATTTAAAAAATTCAAAATAAAGAGTGTGTGATTAAGAATGTTTCTAGGGGTGCCCTTAGTAGGGTACCATTCTCCCTTTTTTATTTTTTCAATGGTGGTTTTAAGGATAGGTGAGCTCTTTCAACTATTCCTTGAATTTTTGTATTTTTAATAGAGGCAAAGTTTTGCCATGTTGGCCAGGCTGGTCTCAAACCCCTGACCCCAGTTGATCCACCTGCCTTGGCCTCCCAAAGTGCTGGGATTATAGGCGAGAGCCACCAAGCCCAGCCTCCTAGATTGAGTTATGCAGATTCAGCTATCTAGACTGAATTTTCAGCTACAAAATCAGATTTTGAGCTCTTTGCATGCTGCTGTTAGAAGGCAGCAGTGAATTTTAATTGTATGGCCTGGGGTGTGAAGGATAAACCATAAGCGTATATGACTAATAGTAAGAGTTAGAGAAGGTTACAGTATGAGCTAGTGGTTCCACACAGCTCTTTAGGAACTACAAGTTTGAGATCGAGTGGGGTCATGAGCTTGTGGGGCCCTGGATGCTCTACCTTATGCATCCAGGCAAGTATTCATCCAAAGAAAGGGTGCCAGGACCAGGAGGAGTTCGAAAACCACTGAATGGCCGCGTGCGGTGGCTCACACCTGTGATCCCAGCACTTTGGGAGGCCGAGGCAGGTGGATCACTTGAGGCCAGGAGTTCGAGACCAGCCTGATTAACATGGCAAAACCCCTTCTCTACTAAAAATACAAAAAAATGGCCAGATGTGGTGTTGTGAGCCTGTAATTCCAGCTACTCAGGAGGCTGAAGCAGGAGACTCGCTTGAACCCAGGAGGTGGAGGTTGCAGTGAGCCGAGATGGCACCAGGGGCACTCCAGCCTGGGCAACAAAGTGAGACTGTCCAAAAAAAAAGTAGAAAAAAAAAGAAAGAAAGAAAACCGCTGAGCTCAGCTAATCCTCTCATTTTCCACTTGGGGAAGTTGAATCCCAGGATAATGAAGAAAATCACCCAAGATTGTGTAGTAACCTGGCAACTCCTATTTTCTGGGTGACCCTCTGTGCAGACTTTTCTAACTGTAACTTCTCTATCCCTTCTTTAAAAATAAAAAAGTATAGTTCTCTATAACTTTCAATATATACTGCTAAATTATGTATCACATTAAATAGTCATTGGAGAGGATAATAATAGAATTATTTTTAAAAGCTCAAGAATGTTATCTGCCACCTGTGACAACTCTCGTTGTTCCTCACTTTTAAGTTTCAAGGGCACGTGCTATGGGGGACAAGGCTCATTTACTTCTGTGTACTTTGCCTGCAGTCACAGTTTTAAAAAGAAATCCCAACTGAGTTGAAAAACTGGCCATGTTACTGTCTCAAGCCACACCTCCAGGGCACTTATCTGCCAAGTCCGGGTGCACAGCAGTGTGACCTCATGTTCTGGCCTGATAGCTCCCCTCAAGGGCTTTTTCAAGTAAGCATTCGGCTGACTTTTACTCAGCTGTGTCTTTTAAAATACAAGGAAACAACTTGATTACAATAGTCAATCCCAAAGACTGTAGGTCATAAGACCCCCATTTCAAACAGACACCGTCTCTAGTTTCATTCACTGTTGTATATTTATAAGATAAAGACTCTACACAAGGGAAGACCAAAAGATGGATGGTTTTCCATTTGTTGTGCACTTACATTTCAGGCACTGTGCTGTGCATTTTACGTATGTTGTTCTTTGGATTCTCACAGCCACACCCAATAAGTAAATCCTATTATGATCTCCTTGTTACCCATGAGGAAACAGAGCTTCAGAGAGGCTCGTTTCATATTAATGTTACCCACAGATTGGTGGAAAGCTGAGACTCAGACCTGGGTCAGGTTGATTGCAAAGGCAGAACTTTAAAGAAATGCAAACATCTAGGTATGATTACATACTATGCATTAAGAATTAAGCTTTAGGCCAGGTGCAGTGTCTCACACCTGTAATCCCAGCACTTTGGGAGGCTGAAGTGGGTGGATCACCTGAGATCAGGAGTTTGAGACCAGCCTGGCCAACTCTGTGAAACCCCATCTCTACTAAAAATACAAAAATTAGCCGGACGTGGTGGTGCATGCCAATAGTCTCAGCTACTCAGGAGGCTAAGACAGGAGAATTGCTTAAACCTGGGAGACAGAGGTTGCAGCGAGCCAAGATCGTGCCACTGCACTCCAGCCTGGGCAACAGAGCGAGACTCTGTCTCAATAAAATAAAAAAAAAGGAATTAAGCTTTAAATATTTGCAGTTACTTCTTTAAGTCTGCGCTAGCATGTTTCTACTAACTCAGTATCTTCAAGCTGGCCGATATCAGTACCCTGTCAGGATGACTGTGACTCCTGGTCCCTTGGACCACCATTGTGTCCACTGTCCACTGAGCTCTCCCTTCCATTTTTCCCGTCTTCCTGTTGTGGAAGAAGCTTGAACTACCTGTGCACTAATTGGAGAGAAGGTGTTGGGGCTCAGAAAGCAATGTCCCAAAACGAAGATCTCTGCCACAGCCTCAGAAGCAAAAGTTTTCCTTTGACCTTTATCTGCCCTCTTGTATCTCAGTCTCATTCTCTACCCAAGGCCAGACATAGAAGCTAGAACTCCTCTTCCCTAAGGCAGGTCATAGAAACCAGAATCCCCTTTCTCCAAAGCCAGCCATGGAACCTAAAAATGTTACTCTGATTTTTCCTCTGCGTTTCTGGGTAAAACTTTGCCGTAAAGAAATTATCTGGCTGGGTGCAGTGGCTCACCCTTGTGATCCCAGCACTTTGGGAAGCTGAGACGGGAGGTTTGCTTGAAGCCAGGAGTTCGAAACCAGCCTAGCCAACATAGCAAGACCCCGTCTCTACAAATAAATTAACTGGGCATGGTAGCATGCACCTGCAGTCCCAGGTACTTAGGAGGCTGAGGTGGGAGGATTGCTTGAGCCCAGGAGGCTGGGGCTACAGTAAGCTACAGTCGTGCCACTGCACTTTAACCTGGGTGACAGAATGAGACCTCATCTCTTTTAAATTAAAAAAAAAGAAAAGAAAAATTATCTGACTTGCCTTGTTTGACTCTAGGCCATAAGACCCCCATTTCAGAGGGTCCTGACCCACACCCCGAAGGAAGGAGTGCTGCTCAGAGAGGCCAGGAAGAATCTGGACAGACAGGCCTTGCTGGGCTCCCCACTGAATCTATTAACATCAGTTCTTTCCTTTTGTGTTCAATCATATTTCTACACTTTGATGTAGTGGGGTTGCCTTTGCCAGTGCCCCCCAGCTGCCCCAGTGAATGTGGGCAGGGGAGGGGAATCTCTGGCCCGGGAAGACAAAGAGGCTCCATAGGCCAGATCATTTGTTGAATTGGCAGGATCCTCTCGTGTGTGCCTGCTGGCCACACTGCTATTTCTGCTGTTATAGAAATATGAAAATCATATTTCTACAACAAAGTCCATAGTTTATTGAACCTAAGCATAAAAATGGACAATTTCCCCTGTGTCTTTGGGTTTTCATTCTGAAGCCTTCGGTGTGTACACATTAAATAAATTTGTATGCCTTTCTCTCATCAATCAATCTGCCTCATGTCAGTGATTTTCAACAAACCTTCAGGGGCCAAGGGCCTTGGTCCCCACAAAGGCATCGCCTTCTCAGTTAAATTTCTCACACCAGGTAGGATACGACTTCTTATGTGAAAACCCAGGGAAGAAAACAAGTCAGGAATTTTAACCCTCTTTGCTGGAATAAATGAAGCCCTTGATCACCTTTTCTAACCAGAAGTTTTCTCATCTGGTGCCAGAACTCTTCTTATTCTTGGCTCTTTGCCCTGAAGTTGCTGTTTGTCAGCTGAGTGGCTGCCCTTGGCCAACCTTTTAGCTCCCTGGAGTTTTTGATAGTTGGCTTTTGGTAACATGCTTGAAGTTACAAACACCCAGCTTATTAGAACATAACTTTTAAGGATAAAGGCTTTTATGTGAATTCCTGGGTCCCCCATGTTTGACTGGCCAGGTTCAGGTTTTGCCCTCTGCCTGCAGGAGCTGCCTGCTACCCCCAGACCCTGGTGTGAGTAGAGAATAAGGATCGGTCAGTGTCTAGCATATGGTAGGTGCTCAGTAAAGGCTGGTGAATGAATACATGAAAAACACATATAAGTGAAACTAGATACGGTTTAAAAACGGAGATCAAGTATTTATCACAGTGCCTTGCTCATCCATTTGTAACATTATCATAAAATTTAAAGCCGTGTGTGATCTGTGTAGGATAATATGATAACATTTCTAAGTTTAAAAGCATATATTATTATATAAGCACTGCAGATTTGTTTAACTCTTGATTGGAAAGTCAACTAGTCTCTCTTAAAAGCCCCTGGCTTTTTTTTCCTTGAAAAGAAAACAGTAGAGAAAAGAACAACTGTAAGGAGATATAATGGTGCTGAGAATAGAATATTATTCCTACGTTTCCCCATCATGAAAAAAGCATGTTCCTAGTGAAGTTGTTTCTTTTTCTAGCAAATATTTCTATAATAACCATGCATGGAATTACGGCTTTAAGGATACCCCTAAATTGCTTTCAAAGCTATTTTCTTAAGAAAACTGTATTCTGTATTTTAAGCATGTGAGGTTTTTTCCTTCTTAAAAATAATACAATTGAGGGGCAAATTTAAATAAATAATAATAATAATT
>NW_016803344.1:2745004-2768985 GCF_001698545.2 Rhinopithecus bieti | reverse complement strand
TTTTTTTTTTTTTTTTTTTTTTTGAGATGGAGTCTCGCTCTGTCACCAAGGCTGGAGTGCAATGGCGCGATCGCAGCTCGCTGCAAACTCCACCTCCTAGGTTCAAGCTATTCTCCTGCCTCAGCCTCCCAAGAAGCTGGGATTACAGGCACTGCCACCATGCCTGGCTGTTTTTTGTATTTTTAGTAGAGACGAGGTTTCACCCTGTTGGCCAGGCTGGTCTTGAACTCCTGACCTCAGGTGATTCACCCACCTTGGCCTCCCAAAGTGCTGGGATTACAGGCATGAGCCACCACACCTGGCCAAAATAAAGGATTTCAGTAGGACCAAAATTCTCTAAATGTAATAGACGAAATGTTTAGATACAACCAAAGATCACTTGTCATACTAAGAACCAAAATATTACAACTTGAATGAAAAAAAGACAGTCACAGCTGGGCGCAGTGGCTCACGCCTGTACTCCTAACACTTTGGGAGGCTGAGACGGGTGGATCACTTGAGGCCAGGAGTTTGAGACCACGTTAGAAGATATAGTAAGACCCTGTCTCTTCAAAAAATAAAAAAAATTTGCCAGGCAGGGTGGCACGCACTTTTAGTCCTAGCTACTTGGGAGGCTGAGACAAGAGGATCGCCTAAGCCCAAGAGTTCAAAGTTGCAGTGGGCTATGATTGTGCCACTATACTCCATCTTGGGCAACAGAGAAATACCTTATTTGACAAGGATTTTAAAGCAGCCATTATAAAGATGCCTTAACAATCAATTATAAGTTCTCTTGAAACAATGAAAAAACAGAAAATCTTAGCAAATAAATAAAAGTTACAAAAAGAAGCAAGTCAGCTGGGCGCAGTGGCTCCCACCTGTAATCCTAGCGGTCTAGGAGGCCAAGGCAGGTAGATCACTTGAGCCCAGGAGTTCAAGACAAGCCTGGGTAACATGGCAAAACCTCGTCTCTACAAAAAATACAAAAATTAGCTGGATGTGGTGGTGCGCTCATGTAGTCCCAGCTACTTGGGGGACTGAGCTGGGGGAATCGCTATTGTCCTGGAGGTCGAGGCTGCAGTGAGCCATAATTACACCACTGCACTCCAGGCTGGACTACAGAGCAAGACCCTGTCTCAAAAAAAAAAAAAAAAAAAGAAAAGAAAAGAAAAGAAAGAAAAGAAAAGGAAATATAAATGATAGAATTGAAAATAGCCAAACATTGATAAATTGGACCTCATAAAAATTAAAAACTTTTGCTTTGCAAAAGCCCATGTGAAGAGAATGAAAAGACAGGCCACAGACTGGGAGAAAATATTTGCAAATCCCATACCTGACAAAGAACTAGTTTCTACAATATGTAAAGAACTCTCAAAAGTTGACTCTCAAAAAAAAAATACAGTTCACTTTTACAAGTCAATATACAATTCAGTTTCTCCACATCCTTGCCAACACTTGTTATTTTCTACTTTTTTGATAGTGACCATCCTAATGGGTATGAGGTGATATCTCACTGTGGTTTTGACTTGCATTTTTCTGATGGTTGGTAACATTGAACATATTTTCCACATGTTCATTGGGCATTTGCATACCATCTTTGAAGAAACATCTATTGAAATCCTTTGCCTATTTTTAAAATTGGGTTAATTTTTTTGTTACTGAGTTGTAGGAGTTCTTTGTGTATTCTAGATATGAACTTCTTACCAGATAGGTGATTTGCAAATATTTTCTCCCTTTTTGTAGATTGCCTTTTCACTCTGTTGGTTGTGTCCTTTGATGCGCAAAAGTTTTTGAGTTTGATATTGTACTATTTGCCCATTTTTGCTTTTGTTGCCTGTACTTTCGGTGTCATATCCAAGAAATCATTGCCAAGTCCAATGTCATGAAGCTTTTCCTCTGTGCTTTCTTCTAGGAGTTTTATTTATTTTTTTATTTCTTATTTTTTGTAATTAAAGAGTCTTTCTTTGGTCTGTTGCCCAGGCTAGAGTGCAGTGGCATGATCTGGGTTCACTGTAGCCTCTGGCTCCCGGTTTCAAGAGATTCATGTGCCTCAGCCTCCCAAGTAGCTGGGACTACTGGCGTGTGCCAACATGCCTGGCTGATTTTTTGTATTTTTAGTAGAGAGGGGGTTTCACCATGTTGGCCAGACTGGTCTTGAACTCCCGATGTCAAGTGATCTGCCTGCCTCGGCCTCCCAAAGTGCTGAGATTACAGGCGCGAGCCACCACGCCTGGCCTTGACGTTGTTCTTTTGCATGTGGATATGCAGTTTTCCCCTCACCGTTTGTTGGAGAGACCCTCTTTTCCTTATTTAGTAGTCTTGGCGTCCTTGTCAAAGATCATTTGAGCATATACATGAGGGTTTATTTCTGGGTCTTTGTCCTATTCCACTGGTCCACACGTCTGTCTTTATGACAGTGCCACACTGTTTTGATTACTGTAGCTATGTTTTGAAATCAGGAAGTGTTAGTCCTCCAACAACTTTTTTTTTCCTCGGAATTGTTTTTGCTGTTTGGAGGTCTGTGTGTATTCTTTTTTGATATACCCATAAATATATTTTAGTGTGGATAAATATGTGCATGTAAATTTATGTATTTTAGTACATTTGTTTATGCATAGATTTTAACAACAAAAAACCTGTAATAAAAACATGCTGTTCTGCAACTTACCTTTTAAAATTCCACATTAGGCCGGGCACAGTGGCTCACATTGTAGGTTTTTTTGATGTATAGAGATTTTAGATTCCTATATAGTCAGGTTTATCAATCAATGCTTCTGCTTTAGCATAATATTAGGAAAATAATTCTTGCTTTCCAAGATTATATAAATAGGCACCTCTACCTCTTAGTATTTTTAAAAGTTTAATTTTCAACTTTGAAGTCTTTATTTTAGGGTAAAATATGAAACAAGATGATCGCTTTATTGTTTTCCAAAGGAAGCCAGTTGTCTCAGTGTTATTTATTTGATCATTGTGTTCCTTTCTCTCTGGTATTTTTTTTTTTTCTCTCTCTCTTTTGCTCTTGTTGCCTAGGCTGAAGTGCAGTGACACGATCTCGGCTCACTGTAACCTTCGTCCCTGGTTCAAGTGATTCTCCTGCCTCATCCTCCTGAGTAGATGGGATTATAGGTACACGCCACCATGCCTGGCTAATTTTTTCGTATTTTTAGTAGAGACAGGGTTTCACCATGTTGGCCAGGCTGGTCTTGAACTCCTGACTTCAGGTGATCTGCCCACATTGGCCTCCCAAAGTGCTGGAATTGCAGGGGTGAGATTACACCATGCCAGGCCCCTTTCTCTCTGGTTTTAGATGTTCCCTCACTTAAATTAAAAAAAAAAAAAAATTACGTTCTGCATTTTCTGTTTGTTCATTTGTTTGTTCTGGAGCCTGACTGATCTGAGTTTTGATGTTGATTGTATAGCTAGCTAAACCTGCTAGCTTTCTGACCTTGAGCAAGTGACTGCACTTCACTTTTACTTAGTTTCCTCATCTATAAGATGAGCACAATAACACTATCTGCTTCGTAGGCTGTCATGAGGATCGAGTGAGACACCTGGAGCTGAGTATACTTAGCAAAGGCTAGCTGTCATTACAACCGCTGCTGTTATAACTAGTGCTGCTACTGGGGTTGGTTTCTGGATTCACTTTCTTGAGTTCTTTTCAGGAGTCTAAGACTTCCACTTCTTGATGTTGTTCAGTACGAGGCAAAAAAGTGACCTTTCCTGGGACAGGCCTCTTACAGAGAAGTTATTCGGATTAACACTGACCAAAA
Source organism: Rhinopithecus bieti (assembly GCF_001698545.2). NCBI lineage: Eukaryota > Metazoa > Chordata > Mammalia > Primates > Cercopithecidae > Rhinopithecus > Rhinopithecus bieti. Next base: position 2,765,236 of record NW_016803344.1, on the reverse strand, counting down.
GTATATATAGAATTACTTCTTAGCATTGCTATGAAAATATATATTTTCTGCTAACTTTGGATATAATTTTAGGCAAATTATCGAATCCTGTTCTTATATAATCTCTTCATTGTGAATGTCATGTATATTTGTCAACAGATGCCTTCTTATTTGCAAAGTGCTTTGATTTGTATTTGAAAGGTGTTCCTATGTTGTCTTTTACAATTAATCTTATGATGAAGGATCCCTGTTAATCTGGGGTGTCTTTAAGCAAAGCCATGTTTGTGAGACTGTATTAGCTATCATGTTTATTAGATGTCTAATCAGTGAAATGAATGAGACTGTTTTTAAAATTATCTTCTCTGTACCATGCTACAGATTGAGGGTGATATAAATCAGTGAGAACACAGGATTCCTGTGCTCATGGAGTTGATGGTCTAGTTGGGAAAATACGATATGTAAACTTAAAATACAAAGTGATGGCCGAGCTTGGTGTCTCACACCTATAATCCCAGCACTTTGGGAAGCCAAAGTGGGCAGATCACCTGAGGTCAGGAGTTCGAGACCAGTCTGGCCAACATGGTGAAACCCTGTCTCTACTAAAAATATAAAATAATTAGCCAGGCATGGTGGCGGGCGCCTGTAGTCCCAGCTACTCGGGAGGCTGAGGCAGGAGAATGGCATGAACCCGGGAGGCAGAGCTTGCAGTGAGCCGAGATTGCACCACTATACTTCAGCCTGGGTGACAGAGCAAGATTCTGTCGCAAAAAAAAAAAAAGAAAAAAGAAAATATCATCTATTCAGGGAAGAGCAGATATCTACTTATTTCTCCATGTCAGAATTATCTATGTAAAGATTAGCTGTTGAAGCTATTACATTCTGGGTGGTGCTAGAAATCATTACTTAAGGAATAGAAATTAGAATGTTGTTATATATTTACCAAAGCAAAAGCAATAATCCAAATTTTAATCAGATCTTAGAGGAAACATTTTTATAGCTGTTTGTTACAAGACCTCAGAGTTTTCTTACTGTGAGCACTCTCAAAATTAAAGTATTTTTTAATTGAACTATTGGTCATAGTTATTAATATTATTAATATATTATTATAAAAAGGCACAGAGAAATCCTAATAAGAAACAGATAATTACTAAAGTATGATTTGCGTTGCCCCTCTAGAGTTTTTTCTTTTTTGGTACATATGAAGGGCACCCTATGATTTTCCATTGCTTTTTCTCTGCTTTAAAACCCATAGCTAATTCCCTAACTTTGAATTTGGAACATTTTCAGGGTGAGTTAGAAAGGGGGAGATGAGGCCGGGCACAGTGGCTCATACCTGTAATCCCAGCTCTTTGGGAGGCTAAGGTGGGTGGATCACTTGAGTCTGGGAGTTTGAGACCAGGCTGGGAAACATGGAGAAACCCCATCTCTACAAAAAAATACGAAAAATTAGCCAGGCAGAGTGGTGTGTGCATATAGTGCTAGCTACTCTGGAGGAAGGTAGAAGGATTGCTTGAGCCCAAGAGGCAGAGGTTGCAGTGAGCCATAATTACGCCACTGCACTCCAGCCTGGACAACAGGACAAGACCCTGTCTCAAAAAAAAAACCAAAAACAAAACAAAAAGGTGGAGAGGGTGAGTTAAAGGATAATTGGCTGCAGTTTTACAGTCTGCAGTTTTAGACTGTAAATCAGCATATCACTTTTCAAATATTAACTCAACCTTCAACAGGCATGAGAAGCTGAAGTTGTTTGTAACTAGCCAGGAAAATGAGAAGTATTATTGAATATCTCTCAGCATATTAGGAAGAATTGGAAGAAAAACAGACACAGAGCTCTGGATTCTATTTTTTACTCCAAAGTAATGATAGGAAGCTTTATTCATCTAACAATGTATGCTGTGATTTAAAAAATTTAAAACTACCCTTCTTGATAAAATAAAGAAAAACAAAAAGGAAAGAAGAGGGAAGGAAAGGAGCTAGGAAAGGAAAGAGGGAGAGGGGAATGAGGGACTGACTAGTATGCTTACATTTTATACTCTTGTGAGGGTTAAGAATAATGCATGTGGGCGGGGCACAGTGGCTCATGCCTGTAATCCCAGCACTTTGGGAGGCTGAGGTAGGAGGATGGCTTGAGCTCTGGAGTTCAAGATCAGCCTGGGCAACATAGTGAGACCCCGTCTCTACAAAATATAAACAAAATTAGCTGGGCATGGTGACATATGCCTGTGGTCCCAGCTACTCAGGAGGCTGAGGTGGGAGGATTGCTTGAGTCCTGGAGGTCAAGGCTGCAAGTAAGCTATGAACACACCACTGTACTCCAGTCTGAGTGACAGAGCTAGACTCCATCTCAAAAAAGAAGAAGAAGAATACATGTGAAGTCCCATATAGTCCCAGTCCCAGCACACAGTCGCTTACCAACTAGACACAGTATTATAGTATCTGCCACAGTGATGGGCATGTAAAATTGTATGTTTTAGGGAATCATATTTGACTGGAGACATGTCTAACTTGTTTAACAAGTCACATTATAATGCCTTTGCTACTCATGAACATCCAGTCACTTGATTTCACTGATATCTGCAGTCCTAGGCTTGCCAGTGTCCCAGGCCTCTTTGTTCACTATTCCTGGGCTACTGCTTAGGCTCTATGCCTATTACACATGTAGATATGACCCTCTGTTCTCTGTCATCAACAGCAGTTGAATCAGAGGCCTTGTTTTGGTTATCTCTTGCTGCCTAACTACTCCAAAATTTAGTGGTGTGGAACAACAGCCATTATGTTATCTCTCACAATTTTGTGGGTTGATGTGCTTCAGATGAGTGGTTCTTATGGTCCATGTGATGTTGACTGGGGCTGCAGTCACTTGGGGGCTTGAATGGTCTGGAATGTTCAAGGCTGCTCATTTACGTGGCTGATAGTTGATGCTAGTCATCAGCTGGGAGCCCAGCTGGGCTGTCAGCTGAAATGGCCACCTATGGTCTCTCCATGCCCATGTGGCTCAGGCTTCTGACAATATGGTGGCTGAGTTCTGAGAGGGAAAGTCGCAAGGGTGAGCCTTCCAAGAGTAGAAAAGTAGAAACTCTCAGTTCTCTTAAAGGCTAGCCTCAGCTGGTTGTGGGGGCTCCTGCCTATAATCCCCACACTTTGGAAGGCCAAGGTGGGTGGATCGCTTGAGCCCAGGAGTTTGAGACCAGCCTGGACAACATAGCAAAACCCCGTCTCTACAAAAAAATACAAATACAAAAATTAGCCAGGCATGGTGGTGTGCACCTGTAGTCCCAGCTACTCAGGAGGCTGAGGTGGGAGGATCACCTGAGCCTGGGAAGCAGAGGTTGCAGTGAGTCGTGATCGCACCACTGCACTCCAGCCTGGATGACTGAGTGAGACTCTGTCTCAGAAAATAAATAAATTAAATAAATAAATAAATAAATAAATAAATAAATAAAGGCTAGCCTCACGTCTGTTGTATTCTTTTTTCTTTCTTTCTTTTTGAGCCAGGGTCTTACTTTGTCCCTCAGGCTGTAGTGCATTGGCACCTCTTGGCTCACTGCAGCCTCAACCTCTCAGGTTCAAGCAATCCTATCTTGGCCCCCCAAGTAGCTGAGACTACAGACGTGCACCACCACGCCTGGCTCATTTTTTTTTTTTTTTTTTGTAGAGACAAGGTTTTGCCATGTTGCCCAGGTGGGTCTCAAAACTCCTGAGCTCAAGCAATCTGCTCACCTTGGCCTCCCAAAGTGCTGGGATTACAGGTGTGAGCCACCACACCCAGCCTTCTGTTATCACAGGCCAGCTCAAATACAAAGAGTGAAGGAATTGACTCAGGTCTTGATGAGAGATTGGCATGTGCATATAGAGAATGGCCTTCTTACTATAGAGTCAGTACCATATTCCTTTCAATTTGCTTTCATGAAGTGTAAGTCTTTTAAAAGGATACTTACAAACTCAAGATTCATGCCCTGGAACTAATTCTATAAAAGGTGGTAAGATATCATTGACCTAAACATTAGAACCTGGACTGATTTGTCTTGGACACAGTTGTATAGCATTGGAACAAAACTTGTGTCAGTACATAAACATGAAACAGCTAATCTCTTATGAATGAAAAATGTGACCCAATTCTGTAAGAGAGGGTTTAAGTCCATACATGATTATTGCTAGAGCAGTGGTTCTCAAATGAAAGTGATTTTGTCCTTCAGGGGGTATTTAGCAATGTCTGGAGACATTTTTGGTTGTTGCAACTGGGTGGGGGCAGTGTTACTGGCATGTAGTGCATAAAGGCCAGAGATGAAGCTAAGCATGATACAATGCACAGCACAGCCCTCTCCCACAACAAAGAATTCCAGCCCAAACATGTCAATAGTTTCAAGGCTGAGAAACGCTGAGCTACAGCAAAGATTCTTCCCATGCTATCTTGGAAGTTCATATAAAGCACATTGCTTTTTATACTGCAATACATCATTTGTGCCTTTTTTCCTACAAAAACCTTTTCTCTCTGTATATTTCCAAATTCAAATTGTGAGATTTCTCTAAAGGCTCTTTACAACTTCTATTTATTTTTTGTATTTAAATAATTTATAGGGCTGGGCACGGTGGCTCACGCCTGCAATCCCAGCACTTTGGGAGGCCGAGGTGGGTGGATCACTTGAGGTAAGGAGCTCCAGACCAGCCTGGCCAACATGGTGAAACCCACCCTCTACTAAAAATACAAAAATTAGCTGGGTATGGTGGCAGACACTTGTAATTCCAACTATTCAGGAGGCTGAGACAGGAGAATTGCTTGAACCTGGGGTGGAGGTTGCAGTGAGCCGAGATTGCACCACTGCACTCCAGCCTGGGCAACACACCGAGACTCCATCTCAAAAAAAAAATAGAATTTATATACAGGGATTGGATCAAGGTGACTTGCAGGGCACACCAGTTCCATCGTTTTTCTCCTACCTCAAACTCTAAGAAATGACAAGAAAAAAATTACATCTGTGTATAAATCCATCTTTATCTGTATCTATACGTGTGTGTGTGTGTGTGTGTGTGTGTGTGTGTGTGTGTATCTCCTGAAAAAGAAGAAGAGGTGATCACTATGGATCAGAAATTTTGAGCATCATTGAAAGACTGTGCGTCAGGGAAGGCTGAATTATGCTGTGGTAACAAACAACTCCCAAATTGAAGTTGTTTAAAAAAACTATAGTCTATTTCTCATTCATTATTTGGGCTGTCAGAGGGCTAGTTGTTTAGGGACCTAACAGCCACCGTCTTTTTTTTTCTTTTTGAGACAGAGTTTCACTCTTATCGCCCAGGCTGGAGTGCAGTGGTGCGATCTTGGCTCACTGCAACCTCCACCTCCCAGGTTCAAGCGATTCTCCTGCCTCAGCCTCCCAAATAGCTGGGATTACAGGTGTGTGCCACCAGGCCAGCTAATTTTGTATTTTTAGTAGAGATGGAGTTTCACCATGTTGGTCACACTGGTCTCAAACCTCTTACCTCAAGTGCTCCACCCACCTCAGCCTCCCAAAGTGCTGGGATTATAGGCATGAGCCACCGTGCCTGGCCCAGCCACCAATCTTGAATGTTGCTACTGCCTTATAGAGGCAAAAAGAGAACTCCGAAGGGCTTCTCATTGGCAGTTGAATGTTCTGCCCTGGAAGTGAACCAGCATCAAGCATCCTACTCACAATCCATTGCTCAGGACTACTTACATGTCCCCAGGACATGCAGTCCTGTCAGTGGCCTGGAGAGGGGAGAAGGAAAATGTTTGACATGTGGCTTGATTAACTCCTTCAAAGGCCAGGGCAGATGGGGTCTACTGGAAGGAAGAAGCCACAGCTCAAGTGTGCACAGGGCAGGGCTCCTCTGGAAGGTGGGAGTGGCTCCTGAAGATACAGCAGGGAGGAGAGGACCCTGTACAAAAGACAGAGTAATTTATTAGAGTACTCTCACAGGAGTAATTTATTAGAGTACTCCCACCCCCCCGAATCCCATAGATGGGAAAAATAGGAGGAGTGCTGTATTTTAACATTTGGAAATGTCTTAACATTTGATCTTTAATGTGCTATGGAAATTACGTAAGTCTCCACTATAAAGTTCCGTGTTCAAAAGCATTGTGCCTAGTACTGTGTGCTACATCAGATGTTCTCAATGGGTACTTATTGAATTGAATGATGGTTCTAAACTTACCATAGGAAAACACAAACACTGTTTTAAAATTATCATTCTTGTTATTTTACCATTATTCTCTCTTACAGATAAGGTTGGATTTGGAAGCAAGTTAGAGTCCTGTGAGGGCCTTTTAAGGAATTTCTCCTGCCCAGCAAGCTGTCGGGATCTAAAGAAAGAGCATGTCCAGATCCCAACTTCCCTTGTATTGCTGCTTATTTTTCCTTGCAGCTTCCCTGACCCACCCACCACGCTTGCTCTTCGCGCCTCCTCAGCTTTGTGAAAGTATGTCCTTGGTCCTCCAGGCTCTGCTTTCCTGTTGGTGGCCTCTACCTGAATTGGGTCTCTTGAGACACTATTAGGAGTCAGACCTCCTGGGGCTAGATCTGCTACCCACTAGCTCTGTGAGTTTGGGCAAGCTACTTAATCCTTCTGGGCCACACTTTCCTCATTTGTAAACTTTGAATAATACTAGTACCTATGTCATAAGGTACTAGGGTGAGTATGAAATGCAATGATCCTTACAAAGTGCTTAGAGTAGTACCTGGCACTTTGTTAGCGATGAATGTCATCACCACCTCCCCTCCAAGCTATATCTGTGTCCCGCTCCCAGGACTTCTCCCTGGAAGATTCCTCATCGTTCTGCCCCAGCTTGGCCAACCTGGATGGTGGTGTCTTCGACATTTGTTTTGTTTTGTTTTAAGTGAATTTCCCATGCTCCAGGATTGCGGGGTATCATTTTTTGGGCTAGCTTAGTATCAGATCGTTTTTAGTTTTTATGCCCACATACCTTCAGAAAGTTATTTAGCAGTTCTGTGTCCTGATTCTTTCTCTGTGAAATGGAATTACACCTTTTCTTTCCATTTCCCAGGGACTTGGGATTTCTCTCTTCCTTGTTTTTCTCTCATGGCTCTGTCTTAATTTTGCCAACTTCTCAACTTTTGTGTCCTTAAAGCCACCTTCAGTCCTCGATGGGAAAAGGTAGAGATGTAGGTAAATAAACATAAATGAAATAAAGAGTAGTTATGAAAGCACTGAAAGTAGTTCAAAGCATCATACATATACAAGATGTTTTTAGCCAGCTTGTGCCAACGGCGGCAGAGATTGGAAAACCCACTTTGTCATTATGTCTGTTGAACTTAGAAGTATTCAGATCATGGTAGGCGTCATATGATATCTGTAGAAAATAGAATGTAAGCGTATTTGTCAGGGCTCTCTAGAGGGACGGAACTAATAGGATACATGAATATATAAAGGGGAGTTTATTAAGGAGTATTGACTCACATGATCACAAGGTGAGGTCCCACAATAGGCCTAGCTGAGGAGCACGGAAGCCAGCCTGAGTCCCAAAGCTGAAGAACTTGGAGTCCAATGTTCGAGGGCAGGGAGCATCCAGCACAGAAGAAAGATGGAGGCCAGAAGATGAAACCAATCTAGTCTTTCCACTTCTTCTGCCTGCTTCTGTTCTGGCTATGCTAACAGCTGATTAGATGGTGCCCACCCAGATTGAGGGTGGGTTTGCCTTTCCCAGTCCACTGACTCAAATGTTAATCTCCTTTGGCAACACCCTCACAGACACACCCAGGATCAATACTTTGTATCCTTCAATCCAACCAAGTTGACACTCAGTATTAACCATCACAATAAGAAAAGCATTGTGATGATTACTTTTTTGTGTCAACCTCACAGAGCTAAAGGATACCCAGATAGCCGGTAAAACATTATTTCTGGATGTATCTATGAGGGCATTTCTAAAAGAGATGAGCACTTGAATCAGTACACTGAGGAAAGAAGATTGTTCTCAGTGTGAGTGAGCAGTGAGCATCATCCAATCTGTGGAGGACCTGAACAGAACAAAAAGGTGGAGGAGAGGCAAATTCTCTGAGCTGAGACATGCATCTTCTCCTGCCCTTGGGCACTCGTGCTCATAGTTCTTGGGCCCTTGAACTTGGGCTTATCTCAGTGGACCCCTGGTTCTTGGGCTTTTCAGTTCAGACTGGGATGGCTTCCCTGGTTCTCGGTCCTTCGGTTTTGGACTGAAACCATCACACCAGCTCTTCTGAGTCTCTAGACTGCAAATGGCAGCCTGTGGGACTTCTCAGCCTCTAAGCTCATGTGAGCTAATCCCTCATAATACATCTCTTCCTGTATATCTATTTATATACTACTGGCTTGTTTCTCTGCAGAAGCCTTACCAATACAAACGTGAAGAAGATAAACTCACTTTGATCCTTTGAGGAGGGAATTTCTGAAATAGTTACATAGCCCAGCTAAGAATATACTTTTAAAACATGTGGCCACGAGTTCTTCAATGGAAGAATGAACACAAAGAGCATAATAACTGTCTCACTCTCAGGAAGCGTTCATTGCAAAGGTCATTAAAAAGTGATTATGGGGGAGTACAAAGTCACCTACAAATTTATCTTGATAGCTGACATTTATTGAGTATCTGGCATTATCCCAGGCAATCCTTCCATAAGCAAAGGGAGAAATACTGTTTTTCCCCCATTTTATGAAGGAGAAAATTGAGGCCAACTAAGTTATTAAACCCAAGGCCACACAGGATGTGGTAGAACCAACCAGTTTAACTCTAGAGCTTTGTCACAGACTACCATGTGCAACACTGCCTTTTTTTTTTTTTTTTTTTTTTTTTTTTTTTTTTTTTTTGAGATGGAGTCTCACTCTGTCACCCAGGCTGGAATGCAGTGGCCGGATCTCGGCTCACTGCAAGCTCCGCCTTCCGGGTTCATGCCATTCTCCTGCCTCAGCCTCCCGAGTAGCTGGGACTACAGGCGTCCGCCACCACACCCAGCTAATTTTTTATATATTTTTTAGTAAAGACGGGGTTTCACCGTGTTAGTTAGCCAGGATGGTCTCGATCTCTTGACCTTGTGATCCAACCTCCTTGGCCTCCTAAAGTGCCGGGATTACAGGCGTGAGCCACTGCGCCCGGCCAACACTGCCCTTGAACCAAGCAGCCCTTGAAGCCCATACTATTGTGTGCAATGATGCTTCTTACGGTTTTCTTTTCTTTTCTTTTCTTTTTTCTTTCCTTCTTTCCTTCTTCTCTTCCTTTCTTTCTTCCTTTCTATTTTTCTTTTTCTTTTCCTTTTTTTTTTTGACAGGGTCTCTGTTGTCCAGGCTGGACTGCAGTGGCGTGATCATGGCTCACTGCAGCCTAGACCTCTGGGCTCAGGTGATCCTCCCACCTCAGCCTCCTGGGTAGCTGGGACTACAGGCATGCACCATCCTGCCTGGCTAATTTTTGTATTTTTTGTAGAGACGGGGTTTTGCCACATTGCCCAGTGTCTCAAGCAATTTGTCCACCTCTGTCTCCTAAAGTGCTGAGATTACTGGCATGAGCTACTGTGCCCGGCCTCTTGAGCTTTCTTTTAATGATTATACTAAGAATTCTCTGTCACTCACTGCAGGGCCAGGACCAAGACAAAGTGTTAAATGGGTTCCATCTTGCTCTGGCTTCCATCTGGCTTGATTACCAGTCCTGGCCTTACCTTCTTGCTGTCCTGGGCTTATTCTTGCCTTTAATATACAGTCAATAAGCAACTCAAGAGGGGCCGTATTTCAATCCAGCATTCCTGAAGACCAGGGGGCCTTGTGAACACATTTGTTCTTCACCTTATTTGATTGCAGATCTTTTTTTTTCTTTTTCTTTTTCTTTTCTTGAGACAAAGTTTTGCTCTGTTACCGAGGTTAGAGTGTAGTGGCGTGATCATAACTCACTGCAGCTTTGAACTCCTGGGCTCTATCTGACCTACCTTAGCCTCCCAAGTAGTTGGGACTTCAGATGAGTACCACCATGCCTGGCTAATTTTTTAGAAAATTTCTTTTGTAGAGACAAAGTCTCACTATGTTGCGCAGGCTGGTCTTGACCTCCTGGCCTCAAGTGATCCTTCCGTCTCAGCCTCCTGAAGCATTGGGATTATAGGCATGAGCCACCAAGCCCAGTCTGTAGATCCTTTTGAAAATCTGATAGAAAGAATGAAAGCTTTCCCAAATGTGGGAGCCTGTGGCTTCAGGGGAGTCTTCAGAATTCTAGGCAATAGATTTAACATTTAAAAAAAAACAAGGGCCAGTTGCGGTGGCTCACACCTGTAATCCCAGCACTTCAGGAGGCCGAAGCGGGTGGATCACAAGGTCAAGAGATCGAAACCATCCTGGCCAACATGGTGAAAACCCGTCTCTACTAAAATTTTTAAAAAATTAGCTGGGTGTGGTGGCACACACCTGTAGTCCCAGCTACTCAGGAAGCTGAGGCAGGAGAATTGCTTGAACCTGGGAGGTGGAGGTTGCAGTGAGCTGAGATCGTGCCACTGCACTCCAGCCTGGCGACAGAGCGAGACTCTGCCTCAAAAAAATAGAAAAGATTAAAAAAAAAAACCAAGAATGAGGAAAGAGCAGGTGGTGTGGGCTTGCTGTTTGGAGGTTGAGGGCCTGTCTTCTGCCCCTTTGATTATTAAGGAAGTTATTCAGTCTTATGGCTAGATCAGTATCATTACTGTATGGCCGGACGCAGTGGCTCACACCTGTAATCCTAGCACTTTGAGATGCCGAGGCGGGCAGATCACTTGAGGCCAGGAGTTTGAGACCAGCCTGGCCAACACAACAAAACCTCGTCTCTACTAAAAATACAAAAAAAATTAGCTGGGCATGGTGGCATATGCCTGTAATCCTAGCTACTTGGGAGGCTGAGGTGTGAGAATCATTTGAACTCAGGAGGCAGAGGTTGCAATGAGCTGGACTTTCTCTCTCTCTCTCTCTATATATATAGTAACTTACAATATATAGTAACTTAATATATATACACTATATATACTATATATACACTATAGTATATATACTATATATACTATATATAGTAACTTACTATATATACACTATGTACACTATATATACTATAGTATATACTATATACAGTATGTATGCTATATACTGTATATATACTGTATATAGTATATATACTGTATAGGTACATATATAGTGTATATATAGTAAGTTACTATATATAGTATGTATAGTATATATAGTATGTATAGTATATATACACTATATACTGTATACTATATATACACTATATACTATATAGTATATATAAGTAATTTATAATAATAATAAATATATAATAAAAAAATAAAATAAATTACAAAAAAAAAAAAAAAAAAGAAAAAATACTATATATAGTGTATAGAGTACTATATATAAGTTACTATTATATATATATATATATATATATATATCTATATATACTATACTATATATACAAGTTACTATATAGAGAGAGTGACTATGGAGAGAGTAACTTACTATATATAGTAACTTACTATAGATCTATATATGTATATATAGTTACTGTAAGACATATATTGCAAAAATCTATATACAGTTACTGTAAGACATTAGTATAGTGTAAAAAAAATCTAGAAGAAAAACCACAAAAAAGAAAATCTAGCTCCCATGTGTTTTTTACATGACCTTGTGGCACCTGAAGGCTAATTTTGTTTGTTTAGGGTTTGCCACATCCTGTGATCTTTCATTGTCTTTGACTGGATATGTGACCGTACAAGAACGTTTCAGTTACGGCCTAACATAATATGTACATAATATGTACTGCAGAAATTCCATTGCAGAAATTGTACTTGATAAAGGTGGCCATCATTCATTTTTGTCACCTAATCATGAATGCCAGTGCCGCTTTCCATTTCAGGACTGGCATGGGAAGTTATGCCTGTGCATCAAACAGAAGTTTACATGAAGAAGGAGCCTCTTGTTCAATTTTGCATGAGATGTTTCCTATTGAATTTGAAAACTTGAAGTGTTTCAAGGCAAGGGAGAAAGCAAATCAACCCAAGAGATTCTACATATTCAAAGACTCCAGCAGTTTGTTTACCGAACACAGAACCGTGTGCTGGTGGCAAAATAAAGCCTTTGCCCTGAACAGGAAATCTTGGAGTCCAGGCAACAGGAGGCCTGGCAGCATTCCACGGTGACCAGCTGAAGGAAAAACAAGAATTTACAATACTAACCCCAAATGCCCTTTTTGTCTCCAGAAGAATAATACTGTCTTGGCCTAGGAGGGCTGTACCTTCAGGCTCAACTCTTGGTCTAACAGTCATGAAGCTGCAGTAACATGCTGTGTTCCTCTCCCTAATCTTCTTTATCAATCAGTGCCTTCATCCTTTGGGTGTTGTTGTTGTTGTTTGTTCATTTGTTTTGTTTAGTTTTGTTTTTTTGAGATGGAGTTTTGCTCTTGTTGCCCAGACTGGAGCGCAATGGCATGATCTCAGCTCACCGCAACCTCCGCCTTCTGGGTTCAAGCGATTCTCCTGCTTCAGCCTCCTGAGTAGCTGGGATTACAGGCATGCACCACCATGCCCGGCTAATTTTGTATTTTAGTAGAGATGGGGTTTCTCCATGTTGGTCAGGCTGCTCTCGAACTCCCAATCTCAGGTGATCCGCCCACCTCGGCCTCCCAAAGTGCTGGGATTACAGGTGTGAGCCACTGTGCTCCTGAAAAGGCCCCTAACCCTTTTTGTTTGTTTAAATTATGAAATTAGGCCATTCTATAAGTGGTACATTTTTCAATTTCTTAAAAAAGAGAAAGGTAAATTATTTGGGGCAGACAACAAAATAGGAATGTAAGTGCTTCAACTGTTGACTACATTTGTGTGTTGTGTTGTTTTGTTTTGCTTTGCTTTGCTTTTTGAGCCAGAGTCTCACTCTGTCTCCCAGGCTGGAGTGCAGTGACGTGATCTCGGCTCACTGCAACCCCTGCCTCCTGGGTTCAAGTGATTCTCATGCCTCAGCCTCCCAAGTAGCTGGGATTATAGGCATGCGCCACCATACCCAGCTAATTTTTGTATTTTTGGTAGAGACAGGGTTTCACCATTTTGGCCAGGCTAGTCTCAAATGCCCAGCCTCAGGTGATCTGCCCTCCTTGGCCTCCCAAAGTGCTGGAATCATAGGTATGAGGTACTGTGCCCAGCCTAAATTTGTGTTTAATATGGCAGGAGCGATGGCTGGATCTGGTGACCTCCATTTCTCTATTGAATGGGGAGAAAGCACAGCCTTTGGGGTTTGAAGGGCATTATCACTTTAAAAATTTTGTTTAATTTAAATTTTAAAATATTTTTTAGAGATGGGGCCTTGCTGTGTTACCCGGGCTAGTTTTGAACTCCTGGGCTCAAGTGATTCTCCTATGTCAGCCTCCCAAAATGTTGGGATAATAGGTGTGAGCCACCACACCTGGCTGCTTTATAATTTTTTACTTGGTGTTTCTTTATCTGTTTTATGGGGACAATAATATCTACCTGATGAGTGGACACATAGTAGGTGATGTAAGTGAGAATCTCCACCCCCAAACTTTAAAACTGTTGCTTAAGCATCATGCTAATGGTCCACAGTATATGGATTTGTGGATTGTGTCTTCTTCCTTCCATTTGAAAACTAGAACATCTGCTTGTCTCCTTTCCCTCTATCACTTACGCCATCCTTTGTGACGGTTTGAAGCACTGATCATTTTCCTATATTACTGTGGGGAAGTGGATTATCTGCAATCAATGCGTTGTGTTCATTTCCTCTCCTACCAGTCAGGCATGCCGTTTTGATAAACTACCTCCCAAGTTCTGAAGAAATTAGGCTTAAGCTAAAATAAACCAAACAATAGAATTTTGATAGAAGTGGAGCAGAGGCCTGCAGTGTTGTCCCAGGAGCTGTTGAGGGCAGTGGCGCCTGCTTCTGGCCATGGACATAGAGATTCAGCATCACCATGTCATTGCAGAATAAAGGGAGAGTTGGCTTTGTTAACCACCTTGGCTGCCCGTCATGTGCTGATCAGTTAAGATACCAACATTTCTTATTTACATCCTGTGTTGTTGTTTCTGTGCACCCAAGGGATGTGAACAGAGTAATCTGGGGTGGGGGATGGTGCAGAGTGGTGGCAGTGATGGTTGCCAGCCCTCTGTCACCACCCTCTTCACTAGAATGCCATGTATTATATATTTCCACTGAAGGACTTGATTTTAGCACCAAAGACTGAGTGAGTGGTCTTGTAACCTGTACCTGGAATCTTGGCCTTGAATTCTCATTTTATTCCTCAATGCAATGGCTTAGAAATCAGCTGGCTGGTAGCTGTGAGCCAAGCCCTTGCCCACTGCTTTCAGCTGGAGCCTTGCAAGGCTGTACCCTCCTGGGTGACCCTTGCCTGGTACGCCTCTCTTGTGCTGGGCTGAGGGCAGCTCTTGGCCATGTATGATTATGCTCGAATTCTGATTCAAAATTGGCACAATTATATCCTAATTTTTTAAAAACCTGAAAATGTAGTATAAATTCCTGACTTCTGAAAATTTCTCATAGTACCCATCCCAGTTTTCAAAGCAGTTTCATAAGTTACAGAACCATATTTATTTTTCCCTTCTTTTCTTCTCATTCCTTCCTTCTTCCTTCCTTCCTTTCCTTCCTTCTTTCCTTCTTTTCTTTCTCTCTCTTTCTTCCTCTTTCTTTTTTTTTCCTTTTTTTTTTGAATTGGGGATCTTGCTCTCTTTTGGTAATGCAATCATAGCTCACTGCAGCCTTGAACTCCTGGGCTCAGGCCATCCTTCTGCCTCAGCATCCTGCGTAGCTGGGACTGTAGGTGTGTTCCACCATGCTTGGCTAAGTTTTTAAATATTTTTGTAGAGATGAGGTCTCGCCATGTTTCCCAGGCTGGTTGCAAACTTCCAGGCTAAAGTGATCACCTACCTCAGCCTCCTGAGTCACTGGGACATATTTCTGTGGAATCTCCCAATTTGGCAAGACATTAACGCTAGAATGCCTTTAACACTGTTGGAAAAGTGGTACCCTTCTTCCTTTTGGAGAATATAGCCTCAGAATGTATGCTCCCTAGAAACAAGAAGTGATTTCAAGCAATGAGCTAGAAAGAGGAAATCTCTCTTCTTTTTGTAGACTTACTGCTACAAGTCTTTGGATGAAGGTCCCCAGTTGGGTATATGTATCATAGTTGTGACACTTGTGATAAGGTTAGCCTATTTTTAATGATAAAGCACTAGTCATCCTTTTCTTTTAAAATTATAAAAATAGGCCGGGCGCGGTGGCTCAAGCCTGTAATCCCAGCACTTTGGGAGGCCGAGACGGGCGGATCACGAGGTCAGGAGATTGAGACCATCCTGGCTAACCCGGTGAAACCCCGTCTCTACTAAAAAATACAAAAAACTAGCCGGGCGACGAGGCGGGCGCCTGTAGTCCCAGCTACTCGGGAGGCTGAGACAGGAGAAAGGCGTGAACCCGGGAGGCGGAGCTTGCAGTGAGCTGAGAGCCGGCCACTGCACTCCAGCCTGGGCGGCAGAGCAAGACTCCGTCTCAAAAAAAAAAAAAAAAAAAAATTATAAAAATAAATAGTACAAATGAGTATAAAATGAAATGTAAGGCCGGGCTCGGTGGCTCATACCTGTAATCCCAGAACTTCGGAGGCCAGGGTGGGTGGATCGTGAGGCTAGGAGTTCGAGACCAGCCTGGCCAACATGGTGAAACCCTGTCTCTACTAAAAATACTGTTGGGGTGATCAGACCTAACACCAGGTCGTGGGGGTGAGAAAGTCCGGCAGAGTCAAAAGATTGAGAAAAAGACAGTTTGAGAGAGAAAAGCTGGGACCAGGGGGCCATCGCTAGTGTCTGGAGGCTGCGAAGGCCCTGAGCTCTGGGAGCCCACGCTATTTATTGGTAATCCAACAAAGAAACAGGTGGTGAGAATGTGGAGGTCGAAAGGGCAGGCGCATGGTCTACAGCTGTGATGGTTTAGCATTTATAAGGAACATGTTCTACTACTTGAGATAATGGAGAGCAGGTTCTTCTAACTCAAGGTACAGTCGATCCTGGGAGAGCAAGGAGCAAGGAGCCAGCAAGTCTAGACACATTCCAGAGCCACGAGCCCTGAATTCTATCCAAGCCACGAGGGATTTTATGCCCTGGGCTTAGATCATGGTGCATCAGGGTAGCCTTCCACCCCTTAGCACCATGTTCCAAAGGCCACAAGGGGTTTTTAGACCCTGGACCCCGGACGTGTTCCAAGACTCTTTTACATTATGTCAGACATGAAAGCCCTGCCTCAGCTTCTCTCAGCACTCAGGTTTTCCCAACAAATACAAAAATTAGATGGATGTGGTGATGCACACCTGTAATCCCAGCTACTCGGGAGGCTGAGGTAGGAGAATTCTTTGAACCTGGGACGCGGAGGTTGGGGTGAGTCAATACACCACTGCAATCCAGCCTGGGTGACAGAACAAGACTCTGTCTCAAAAAAAAAAAAAGTAAAAGTCCTAGGTCTTCATGCTTCTCCACAGAGGTAATTATTGTAGATAAGTTTTGCATATCCTTCCATATACATAACTACAGATCTATATACATAAATATACCTAGACACACTTATGCATATACATGTGTGTATTGTACACACGCAAACAGCACGTATATCTTTTTTTCTAAATACCAATGGAATTTTACCATAATATCATCTTGTATCTTGCCCTTTTTTCACTCATTGCTATAATAAGGCAGTTTGCCATGTTGGTACATGTAGCTCATATTTTTAATGTCTGCATAATATCCCATTGTACGGTTGGATCATAATGTATTTAATGAGATGTCTATTGATGGATGTTCAGATTGACCCATGTTTTTACTCATAATCAATCTTGCGGGGAATCTCCTCTTACATAACTTACCTAATGCCTTTGGTGAATGAATATTCTCATTCATGGAGTCAAACTTGGTAACTATATTGTATTTTGAATATTAGTGATTTAAGTAGATTTTAGCAGAAAATATTTTTAATGAAATTGAATGGCTAAGTAACAAAAGATCACCTTTATTTGTATGAGAGACATATTTATGGATGGTGAAAGTGTTATAGAAGCCAGTTTAGTTGGATTAATATTATCAGTTAGGAGTTAATTCACAGTAAAATGTTTGTTTTAGAACATCAAATTAATATGCCATGAAGGAATTTAAGGGGGTGGCATTTTTTATGAGTTGCCATAGTGGCAGATACAGAGTTGTGGCACATACATCATGAGAATGTACTTCCAGAGGTAGAACTAAAAAAGAATAATTTCTTATAAGAGGAGGTGAGAAATGTTGGGGGTGGATTTTCTTTCTAAAACCATGCTCATTAAGTGATGAAAAGGACAGCTTTTTAAAATCACCAAAGAACTAAATGTATGACTAAATAGTGGAAAGGATCTTAACGTACATGTTTGCACAAAAATAAGAAACTCATTTTAATTCCATGAAACAAATACTAACTGTGGTTTAGAGTGAATCTTGATAGCATTCATAGATATGGCTCTCCCTAAATAGACTCTTAGAATTAGATGTATTTGCTCTGAGCTCACAGTTAAATCCTCATTTCCCCTTATGTCACACCTCTACTGCCAAGTGTCTGATTAGCAGCATCCTGAAAGGAAACGCCGGCTGTCTCCATGAAGTGGGCCCCCAGTTCCGCAGTCCAGCTTGCTCTGGAGGTTACTGTCACTCTGCCACCAAAAACAACCCAATACAGTCAAAGCTCAGCAGCTCCAGCTCCAGCTGGATGAATTTTCTTCTAACCACTGTTACCCCACATTGTACAACTGCATCCATCCTTCCTCAGTTGTATAGATAACTTAAATATTTCCTCTACACCATTGGTTCTCAACCAGCAGCAATTGCCCCGTGCCGCCACCACCAGGCGACATTTGGCGGAGTTTGGAGACATTTTTGGTTGTTACAGCCATAGGATGCTACTGGCATCTAGTTGGGAGAGGCCAGGGATGCTTCTAAATATCCTGCAATGCACAGAATAGTTCCCCCACCCAACAAAGAATTATCTAGTGCTGAGGGTATGAAACCCTAATGTACACAGTGATGTCACATACTGAGGTCTCATTGTTATTTCAGTTTTCTGGCATATCTAGTTTATCACATATTGCACCTTTGTCAAAAATTGGATTGTTCGGCCAGGAGCGGTGACTCACGCCTGTAATCCCAACACCTTGGGAGGCCGAGGTGGGCAGATCATGAATTCAGGAGTTCGAGACCAGCCTGGCCAACATGGTGAGACCCCCCCCCCCATCTCTACTAAAAATACAAAAATTAGCCAGGCATGGTGGTGTGCGCCTGTAATCCCAGCTACTCAGGAGGCTGAGGGAGGAGAATTGCTTGAACCCGGGTGGTGGAGGTTGCAGTGAGCCAAGATTGTGCCACTGCACTTCAGCCTGGATGACAAAACAAGACTCCGTCTCAGGAAAAAAAAAAAAAAATTATATTGTTCAAGAATAGACCACCTTAGACATCGAGTAACTAAGGGGACTGATACTGTGGTAGAGTGATGTTAGCATTAGACTAGGTGGCAATTAGGAGATAGGTGTTCTAATCTCATTATTGCCTCTAATCAGCTATGGGACCTTCCGAGCCATTTAATTATCTTTTGATGAAATGAGAGTATTTGCCTAAGTTATCGAGAGTCTCTGTAAGTCTTAAAATATCCCGTTACTCTGCCATTGGACATGTGTTTTTTAAGTGGGATAAGGATGAACAGCAGGTACATACAGGTGTTCCATTGATTCTTTCTGTTTCTCCTACCAATAGACGTATTTCTGCAGGCCAGGCACGGTGGCTCACACCTACAATCCCAGCACTTTGGGAAACTGAGGTTGGCAGATCACTTGAGATTAAGAGTTTGAGACCAGACTGGCCATCGTGGTGAAACCATGTCTCCATAAAAAATGCAAAGATTAGCCAGGCATGGTGGTGCATGCCTGTAATCCCACCTACTTGGGAAGCTGAGGCAGGAGAATGGCTTGAACCCAGGAGGTGGAGGTTACAATGAGCAGATATCATGCCACTACACTCCAGAGCGAGACTCTGTCTCAAAAAAAAGACATAATTCTGTTATATAATCCTTTGTTAACTCTGCAGATGTCCTGCCTTTAAGATCATCCTGTATGATCATCCAATGCTGAGAAGTGCTGATGACCTAATAATAATATATCACATGTGACACTTCCTTTTCCAGCAGCAGTAATATACAACATTAGTTCATTCATACATCTACTTTTGATCAGACATTTACTGAGGGCTGATCGCTGCCAAGTATTTGATCCATATAATAATCCTGAAGCTGGGCAGGAAAAGGCTTATTCTCTCCAAATTACATACCAGAAACCACAGCTCAGAGAAGTGTCCCAGGTCATATGACTCCATAAGTGACAGTTCCAGGACAGATGTTTCCAGGACTCCCTTAATTCTTGGAGAGAGCACCTTCCTTCTGTGATCTTGCCAAGTCATAGGACAGGGGAGCCACAGCCAGCAACTGAGAGTGGAAACTTTACTTATCAGATTAGAAAACACATGCCCCCAGAAAGGTGAAATCTCACAAAATAGACACAAACCTCAGGAGTTTTAACTAAAAAGGACAGCTTTTTAATTCCCTTCTCTTCCAGTTCTCTAAATAATGTATCTCTGGCATTAAGTGTATTAGGACCAGACTGTTCTCTTCTGGCAATAGAATGGTAGACAAAAGAACATGTGTTTTGAAGCTGGAGATCTGAGGCTGGGTGTGGTGGCTCACGCCTGTAAAACCCGCACTTTGGGAGACTGAGGAGGGAGGATGGCTTGAGCCCAGGAGTTCAAGACCAGCCTGGGGAACATAGTGAGACTGTGTCTCTACAAAAAAATTTAAAAAATTAGCCAGGTGCAATGGTGCAGACCTTTGGTCCTAGCTATTCGGGAGACTAAGGTGGGAGGAGCACTTGAGCCCAGGAGGTCAAGGCTGCAGTGAGCCATGATTGCGCCACCGTGTGGCAACAAGGTGAAACCGTGTCTCAAAAAAAAAAAAAAAAGTGAAGTTGAAGACCTGTGCTAAATTCCACCTCCACTACCGCCTGCTGTATGACCTAAGGCGAGTTACTTTCTCTTAAGCCTTAATTTTCTCATCTGTAAAACGGGGATTACTAATAGTTTGTGGGATTGCTATGAAGGGTAAGTGGGATAATATGTATCTGTGAGTCCTAGTCCAGGAACTTCTTTTTCTTCTTCTTCTTCTTCTTTTTTTTTT
>NW_016803344.1:2740915-2743322 GCF_001698545.2 Rhinopithecus bieti | reverse complement strand
TTTTTTTTTTTTTTTTGAGGACCCAATCTTTTATTTTGCCAAGCAAAAATCTTAAAAACAACCTCTACCACTATCTCCACAAATCTATTATCATTTCATAAATGAAAGGATATTTTAATATCCAAAATGAAAGAAGGACCTAATCCCAAAATAAAGATCAGTTATCTGTAGTCCCTAGTGTTTTTTTCTCACATATCCATGGACTAGTAAGAGTTTCATCACGGCCTAGCATGAATCCATAGGCCACTGCTTGGAAAACTTTTATATGTCTAGTATACAATGCACTGATTATTGTGCTCAGTGCTTAACAGGCAACCGGAAGATGGTAAGAACTATTATTAATAACAGACACTTAGAGGTTTTGATATATGAAACTTTAGAGTCCTTCTTTCCATTTCTAAAAATTCCAACAATTTTTGAACAAGTGAACGAGTGGCCTCTTGTAAGACGACAGAGCCACAAGTCCTCAGGACCTCAGTAGAATTGTGTCTTTGCTTTATAAAATAAATCATCATGAATGAGAAGTAGCTTTGCCATGTGTATTGCTTTCACCGGGTGTTATGCCTCACCAAATGCAGAGTTCTTTTCTGTTTCCTCCGTATTATGTTAGATTGTTTACCTGAACCCCTGACTAGCTTCTTTGCAAGGTTGTGAATGTTGTCCATTCTGTCATTAGCGAAATGCTTATTGTGTGTGTACTATGCTGCAGGCCCTGTTCCTAGGGTTGGGGATACACAGTGAACAAAATAGACACAGGTTCTGCCTTTCTTTAAGGGGCTTTTTGTTTTTATTTTTTTGTTGAGACAGGGTCTCACTCTGTCACCCAGGCTGGAGTGCAGTGATACAATCATGGCTTACCGCAGCCTCAACCTCCCAGACTCAGGTGACACTCCTACCTCAGCCTCCTGAGTAGCTGGGACCACAGATGTGTGCCACCATGCCTGGCTATTTTTTTCTGTTTTTAGTAGAGATGGGGTTTCACCATGTTGCCCCGCTGGTCTCGAACTTCTGGGCGTGAGTCACCATGCCTGGTCTTTAAAGAGCTTTTTAAATTCTAGTTCTTCGGCTGGGTGCTGTGGCTCACGTCTATAATCTCAGCATTTTGGGAGGCCAAGGCAGGTGAATCACCTGAGCTAAGGAGTTCAAAACCAGCCTGACCAACATGGCGAAACCCTGTCTCTCCTGAAAATACAAAATAATTAGCCAGGCATAGTGGCAGGTGCCCGTAGTCCCAGCTACTCAGGAGGCTGAGGCAGGAGAATTGTTTGAACTTGGGAGGTGGAGGTTGCGGTGAGCCCAGACTGTGCCACTGCACTCCAGCTTGGGTGACAGAGCGAGACTATGTCTCTAAATAAATAAATAATTCTAGTTCTTAGGATCATGGTTGGAAGGGGCAGAAGGGGTAGATAGGCACTAAAAGAAATCTGTATCAGCTAGTGCTGTGAAGAAAGGAAAGCAGTGTTAGAGATGAAGGATGTAATTAAAATATGGTGGCCTGAATAGGCCTGTCTGATAAGGCGATGTGTGTGTAGAGTCTGGAAGAATTTTGGTATTAAAGGAGTAAATTAATACATTTTTCTTTTGCTTGTAAATTTAATTATCTGATGAAGTGCCTCTTCTATTACCTTTCTGTGGAAGAGGAGAAAATGCAAATATTGAAAAAGAGCAAGAGAAATAGTAACATACTTATGGCACTATTTCCTCTATTTACAGAGCAAATATGAAACAAACAAAAAACTGAATTAAGTGCTTGTTTGGGCTTTTAAACCAAGACATGAGCCTGCTTTTCTCAAACACCATTTTCTTTTTCTTTCTTTTCCTTTTTTTTTTTTTTTTTTTTTTTGAGATGCAATCATGCTCTGTCTCCCAGGCTGGAGTGCAGTGGCACAATCTCAGCTCACTGCAACCTCCGCCTCCCTGATTCAGGCGATTCTCCTACTTCAGCCTCTAGAGTAGCTGGGACTACTGGTGTATGCCACCATGCCTGGCTAATTTTTGTACTTTTTTGTAGAGACGGGTTTCTCCATGTTGCCAGGGCTGGTCTTGAACTCCTGAGCTCAAGCGATCCACCCACCTTGGCCTCCCAAAGTGCTGGGATTACAGGCATGAGCCACCGTGCCCAGCCCCTCAAACACCTGTTATTACTGCTTTTCCTCTTTGGCTGCCTGGGTATCAATCCAGGAAACATCTTTGAAAGTGTTAAATATTTACTCACACTGGCAAAAGTAAGCTTCATCTGTGAAATTGTCTTACAGGACCCAAGAATCTTAAAGAAAAATATTGACCACTCAGTGGTGGCTTATTTAGGAATATCTGTATATTTTTTGTTAAATGTTCTAGAATTTAAAATTCTTCTGAGCACAATCCCTACAGAATTGAATTTATTCTTTTTTTTTTTTTTTTTTTT
>NW_016803344.1:2730071-2739137 GCF_001698545.2 Rhinopithecus bieti | reverse complement strand
TTTTTTTTAATTTTAAGTAAAGATCGCCAGGACAGAGAGAATCAAGAGTCACAGAAGACTGCCCTTCAGAAATAGTAAAGTTCTACTGTACATATTCAGGGTTTGCCAACAATAATTTGAAAAGTTTTCTACTGAAAGGCTGAATGAATAAATTCTGGTGCATGAGAGATTCACTGTCTGTGGGTAAACAAGGGCCAGTGTGAGTCTTAAACAAGGAAAATTGTTGAGGTCAATATCTACATTTCACAGATGAGGAAACTGAACTTTGGAAAATGCAAGTGAAAATCTGAGGACCATAGCAAAATAGTGGCAGAACGAGAACTGGAAGTTGTTCTCCTGATTTGGTTCTGGTTCATATTTTTTCTGTGATACTGCATTCTACTCAAGAACTAATATTATGATTAAAATGTCTGACAGTATAAAAGGACCAGTTTAAAAACTATCACAGATACTCCTATTTGTCATACATTGTATTTATGTTTTTCTTTAAAACCCTGAGGATAGGCTGGGCGCAGTGGCTCACACCTGTAATCTCAGCACTTTCAGAGGCCAAGGTGGGTGGTTCACTTGAGCTCAGGAGTTCAACACCAGCCTGGGCAACATGGCAACCCTGTCTCTACAAAAAATACCAATAAATAGCTGGGCATGGTGGTGCATGCCTATAGCCCCAGCTGTTTTGGGGGCTGAGGCAGGAGGATCACTGGAGCCCAGGTGATCAAGGCTACAGTGAGCCAAGATTGTGCCACTGCACTCCAGCCTGGGTGACAAAGTGAGACCCTATGTCAAAAAATAAATAAATAAAATAAAAATAAAACCTTGAGGATATTTATAACATTAGCTGCTTTCATGTCCTTGTTTGTTAATTCCATCATCTTTATCATTTCAAGATCTGTTTCTGTTGACTATTTTTCTCCTGATTATAGGAAACATTTTCCTGCTTCTTCCCATGTCTACTAATTATGAGATGCTGGACTTAGGGATATTACATTGTAGAGTGTCTGTATTTTGCTGCCTTTTTATAAAAAGCATCAAAGTTTGTTGTGGCAGGCAGTTAAATTACTTGCTGATCAACTTGATCCTTTCAAGACTTGTTTTAAGCTCACTGGGGATATTTTCCTCTCTCTGTATATATATAGAGAGAGATACATACATATGTGTATGTGTGTGTGTGTGTGTGTGTATGTATATATATATATATATTTTTTTTTTTCTTTTTTCTTTTTTTTTTTTTTAATGTTAGAGATGAGGTCTCACTATGTTGCCCAGGCTGGTCTCAAACTTCTGGGCTCAAGTGATCCTCCCACCTTGGCCTCCCAAAGTGTTGGGATTACAGGCATGAGCCACTGCATCCTGTCTAAACTCACTAGAGAGATTTTTTGAATAGCCTATACTCTATAGCTAGTTTAGCTTGCTACCAAGGTTTAACCTTTCTGGGTCTGTACTGAATATCCCAGGTATTCAACAGTCATCTCACTCTGGCTGTCAAACCATGCATGTCTCCCAGCTCTGTGTGAGTTCTGGAAGTTGTTCAGCTCACAGCTCCCCTGGCTGTGCCTGGCATTATGACTTAGTGTTCACCGTGAAAGACTCAAAAGAATCCCTATGCTGATTTCTGGAGCTGTTTCTCTGTTTAGCTCCCTCATCTCCAGGACCCTGCTTCACAAATTCTAGGCACCTGAAACTCTGATCTCTGTCTCTTTGCTGAGGAAACTGCTGTGAGGCAGTGAGATTGCTGTGCTCTGTTTGGATTCCCCTTCTCTGCACTGTGGTCTAGAAAGTGCCTCCAGGAGAACACTGGGGGCAATTGTAGGCACATCTTGAGTCCCTTCTCTCAGTGATCAAAGTCCTATACTAACTGTGACCAGGATCTGAAAGCAGTTGTTTTTTGTCCAGTTTTCTTTTCTTTTCTTTTTTTTTTTTTTTTTGAGACACAACCTTGCTCTGTTGGAGTGCAGTAGAGCCATCTCAGCTCACTGCACCCTCTGCCTCCCAGGTTCAAGCGATTCTCCTGCCTCAGCCTCCCAAGTAGCTGGGATTACAGGCACCCGCCACCATGCCTGGCTCATTTTTGTATTTTTAGTAGAGATGAGGTTTCACCATGTTGGCCAGGCTGCTCTAGAACACCTGACCTCACGTGGTCCGCCCGTCACAGCCTCCCAAAGTGCTGGGATTACAGGCATGAGCCACTGCACCTGGCCATTTTGTCCAGTTTTCTAGCCATTTATAGCAGAAGGGCAAATTTAGTATAGTTAATTTTGCCATTGCCAGAGGCTGTTTACTTAGATTTGTCTTCTAACATTTTTCTGTAGTAAGTAAAGGCAGGGATCCTGTCCCCATTTTATAGGTTAGTTAATGCAGAGTTGCCAAGAAATAAGAGGCTTGGAATCACATGCTGGGTTGGTTGGTAGGTAGGCCATATGATCCAGGAACTCTTGGTCCTTGCAAGGAGATAGGAGGAAATGCTCAAATTGTCTCCCCAAATGGGGGCCTGGGTTGGGGTTTATAAGCATAGGGTAATGAGGTATGAATGAGGTGACTGGATTGATCTTGGAATGAGGTGATTGATTGGATCTTGTAATAAGGTGATGATGTTGGGGGTCATGATCTGACTGGATTCCGCCATGGGGTGACTCCAGGGCTCAATCTGATTGGATCCTGGATCCTGCCATGCAGTGTCCACTTCTTTTTTGTTTTGTTTTGTTTTGTTTTTTTGAGATGGAGTCTTGCTCCATCATCCAGGCTGGAGTGCAGTGTTGTGATCTCAGCTCACTGCAACGTCTGCCTCCTGGGTTCAAGCAATTCTCAGGTCTCAGCCTCCCAAGTAGCTGGGAGTACAGGTGTGTGCCATTACACCCAGCTAATTTTTGTGTTTTTAGTAGAAACAGGTTTCTCCATGTTGGCCAGGCTGGTCTTGAACCCCTGACCTCAAGTGATGTGCCCACCTCGGCCTCCCAAAGTGCTAGGATTCCAGGTGTGAGCCACCACACCTGGCCAATGTCCACTTCTTAATTCAGTCCCACTCCTCGGTCTGAGCACTTAGGTTCCCCCCAGTGGAACTAAGCATGGTTGCATGCTTGGTTCTTCCGGACTTGCTCAGGTTATGAGACCTGTGAGTCCGTGGCAACTGAAAAACAACTCACAACTTTGTGACATAAAAGTTGAACCAGACTGTGGTCTGAACCAGATCTGCTGTAGCCACACTCTTACCCTTATCTGTTATTTCTGATTCCAAACTTTGCTTATTAACTTTAATGTTTGCCTTTGTAATTGCTTCACTTTCATCACATGTTGCACTGTAGGAACAACATCGACTATTGTCATGTTGGCTATTGTCATATTAAAACATCAAGTAGGCCAGTCATGGTGGTTCACATCTGTAATCCCAACACTTTGGGAGACTGAGGCAGGAGGATCCTTTGAGGCCAGGAGTTTAAGACCAGCCTGGGCAACACAGCAAGACCCTGTTTCTACAAAAAATAAAAAAAAAAAATAGCCAGGCATGGTGGAGTACACCTTTAGTCCTAGCTACTCGGGAGGTTGAGGCAGGAGGATCACTTGAACCCAGGAAGCCAAGGCTGCAGTGAGTCATGATGGTGCAACTGCACTCTAGCCCGAGTGACAGAGTGAGATCCCATCTCTTAAAAACAACAACAATAAAATCATCATATAACTTGCTAAGACAGCCACACCTTTGTGTTTATGCCTAAAAAGTTACTGAGTTCTGGTGGATACATAATGAGGACTTGACAGTCTTTTTTTCTTTTCTTTTCTCTCTTTCTTTTTTTTTTGAGACGGAGTATTGCTTTGTCTCCCAGGAAGGCTGGCGTGCAGTGGTGCCATCTCAGCTCGCTGCAACCTCCACCTCCTAGGTTCAAGCGATTCTCCCACCTCAGCCTCTCCAGGAGCTGGGATTACAGGCGTGCACCACCATGCCTGGCTGATTTTTCTGTTTTTAGTAGAGACAAGGTTTCACCACGTTGGTTGTCCAGGCTTTCTCCTGACCTCAGGTGATCCGCCCACCTCGGCCTCCCAAAGTGCTGGGATTACAGGCGTGAGCCACCACGCCCAGCCAGTCTTTTTAAGTGCTTCAAATATATGTCACATTCAGCTTCATGTTCCTGATGGCTCCTAGCACCATGCTACACTAATCAACACTCAACAGATACTCTGATTGACTGGTAGACCTTCAGAGATGGAAAGCAAATGCAGTGCATTTATTCAGCAAAAATTCAATGAGCAGCTGCTATGTGCTAGGCACTGTGCTAGCCCCTGGGGATGAAGTGTGAATTAAAGGCAGTGTCTGCCCTCTTGAAGTTCACCACCCAGTGATAGAACACCCAAGAAACCAGCCTCCAAGAGGTTCAGATTAAAAGAAATTCTTCCACAGTGACATTTTCACCAGGCAAACTCAGAGTTGTTTGACATGAGAAAGTTTAAAAAAGGATAGTTGTGAAAGACCAGGCAAAGTTCACAAAGTAAAGAAGGGAAAATATTATTTCAGACTGATATTAAATGATGGCTTAGCCCGCTGCCATACTGTCTCACAGGGAAAAGTTTTATTTATGTCTCCTTTGATCTTTTCTCCTTTTCGTCTCTAGGTTTGATGTACAAGCTTTAGCTTGGGCCTTTGATTTACAGTGTTCTGGAGAAAGAGACCAGGAATGACAAAGCCAACCAGGCTGTTACCTAAAAACCTGACATATTGTCCTAGATCTGGACTGTCTTAGAGCTACACAAAGAATTTCCAGCAGACTGCTCAGGAAAAGCCTGCTGGGAAGGCAGTTCCCCTAAAGTCCCATAAAATAAAGAGCTTCCCAGTCCTTCTTTGATATCCACGGTTTGCTTAAGTATTGCATGTTAGGGCGGCACCTTCTAGTCCCATGGAAAATCTTTTAATATCTGCACTTAATCAACTGAGAAAATAAAACTTTACAGATCAATCAGTGATAAATATATTAAACACAGGTTTTAAAAATTGCCTGGAAGTCTGTGACCAACATTTTTTTAGCCTGTAAAATACAGTTTGTTAAAACTTATTAAGGCTGGGTGTGGTGGCTCATGCCTATAATCCCAGCACTTTGGGAGGCTGAGGTGGGCGGATCACCTGAGGTCAGGAGTTCGAGACCAGCCTGGCCAACATGGTGAAACTCCATTTCTACTAAAAATACAAAAATCAGCCGGGCGGGGTGGTGTGCGCCTATAATCCCAACTACTCGGGAGGTTGAGGCAGGAGAATCGCTTGAACCAGGAGGCGGAGGTTGCAGTGAGCCGAGACCGCGCCACTGTACTCCAGCCTGGGTGACAGAGCATGACTCTGTCTCAAAACAAAACAAAACAGAAAACTTCATTATAGTATACTGAATATTGAGGGATAGGGAGTTTAGTTATCAGTTGGGAGTAGTAACCAATTTCTGGAAAACTCAATGGCTTGTTTCAACAAACGTCTATCGTCTCAGAGTTTCTGAGGGTCAGAAATCCAGGAGGAGCTTGATAGGGTAGTTCTGGCTCAGGGTCTGTTATGAGGTGGCCACCAAGTGAAACCTCCCCTGGAACTGGAAGAGCTGCTTCGGAGAAGACTGCCGCCAGACGCTTGGCTGGAGTCTTCAGTTGTTCTCCACATGGGGGTCTCCCAGGGCTGCTGAGTGTCCTTGAACTGTGGCAGTCAGCTTCCCCACAGTGAGTCGTGGGAGAGGGAGACAGCCAAACAGAAACCCTGGGGTTTTTGTGATCTGATCTCAGACATGATGGGCCGTCACCTCTGCTGCGCTCGACAGTCACACAGACCAACCCTGGGACCACATGCAAGGGGCCGCCCAAGGGTGTGAGTGCCAGGAGGTGGGGAGCCATCCTGGATGCTGGCTACCTCATGGGCAATTGGCCAGGCAAAGTTCGTTAACTAAAAGTTCTTTGTGTTTGCTCAGGTGAACTAACATTTACTGGTTCAGTTGTCATTTTTTTGAGAGATTTAAAGTAAGTGTTTAGGGCCAGGCACGGTGGCTCATGCCTGTAATCTCAGCACTTTGGGAGCCCAAGGCTGGCAGATCACCTGAGGTCAGGAGTTTGACACCAGCCTGGCCAACGTGGTGAAACCCCATCTCTACTAAAAATACAAAAAATTAGCCGGGCGTGGTGGCAGGTGCCTGTAGTACCAGCTACTCGGGAGGCTGAGGCAGGAGAATCACTTGAACCTGGGAGGCAAGGTTGCAGTGAACCAAGATCGCACCATTACACTCCAGCCTGGGTGACAGAGTGAGACTCCATCTCAAAAACAAAAGAATTAATTAAAAATAAATAAATGAATAAAGTGAGTGCTCAGAGTTGTCTTGCTTTGTGTGTGCATGTGTGTGAGTGTGTGTGTGTATCCCTAAGTCCCAGCAGTGAGACAAATTGTGTGGTTCCTTATCGTACCTGAGAAGCAGGGGGCAGCCACCAAGAGGACTGTTAGACTGGGTGAATTGTTTATGCCCTGCTTAAGGCCAGCCCTCCACTTAATCTTCATCTCCTGTCTCCTAGTCATGGACATCACACCCACCGTTAACCCCTCACTCCTGCATTATTGATCTTTCTCTCTTGACTGGCTCATTCTTGGCCACATACAAAGATGATGTAATATTTCCCATCTTAAAAAAAAATCCATGACCCCAGATTCCTCTTTAGATCCTGCCCTGTTTCTCTGTTCCTTTTTATAGCAGAAGGCTGTGAAAGATGTGTCTTATTTGTCTATACTCACTCTCTCCACCTCTTCTCTTCCCAATTTATCTCCAACCCACTCCAGTCACGCTTTTGCTTTCCCTCCCCCACCCTACCCCTCACCCCCATATATACTCCACCACTGCTATTGTTATGGAACTGTGGTGTCTTTTGTCTTTCCAAATCCAGTGGTCACTTCCCAGTCCTTTGTATTTGACCAAGCAGCAGCATTTTATACCGTTGATCCCTCCCTTCCCGGACACCTGTTCTTCCCTTGGCTCCTCTCTCAGCTTCTCCTCCTGCCCTCACTGGCTGCTCTTTCTCATCCTCCTTTGCTGGCTCTTCGAGGCACTTCTTACTGACCTCAGGCCTCAGGCCTCTTCCCTCCACCCCTCTGCCTTCAGTCTCTTTTGTATTTTTTGTAGAGACAGGATTTTGGTGTATTGCCATGGTGGTCTCAAACTCCTGACCTCAAGTGATCCACCTGACTTGGCTTCCCAAAGGCATGAGTCATAGTGCCTGATCTAGCACAGACTTTTCTTTTTTTTGAGATGGAGTTTTGCTGTTGTCACCCAGGCTGGAATGCAATGGCGTGACCTCGACTCACTGTAACCTCTGCCTCCCAGGTTCAAGCAATTCTCCTGCCTCGGCCTTCCTAGTAGCTGGGATTACAGGCGCCCGCCACCACACCTGGCTAATTTTTGTATTTTTAGTAGAGAGGGTTTCACTATGTTGGCCAGGCTGGTCTCAAACTCCTGACCTTAGGTGATCCACCCGCCTCAGCCTCCCAAAGTGCTGGGATTACAGGAATGAGCCACCGTACCCAGCCTAACATAGACTCTTGACAGATAAATTATAGAGTCAAAGTATTTGAGTCTTATGGTTCTGGGAAGATGACACCTGCTTAGCCTCCACTCAGCGGGCTGGGAGGGGCTCATCTCCCCACACCCTGAGTAACATACACTCATTCCACAGATATGGATGTCCACTGTGTGCCCTCATTGAGGATACAGTATGAATAAAGTGTCATCTCATTTTATTTTTTTATTTTTAAAATTTTCTTTTATACTTTTTTTAGACTAATCAAAGTGAGAAAGGAGGAAAGCGTTGAACAAGGAGTTCGATCTGTAGCTATGAACAGTCAGTTGAGATAAGTCATTATCTTTGGACCAGCCTCATTGTTTTAATTTGCATTTATTTGCCAATGAAATGCAATATTTAAAAAATTTGTGGTAAAATATACATTGCATAAAATTGACTATATTAACCATTTTACCTATACAGTTCAGTGGTGTTAAGTACGTTCATGTTGTTGTGTAGCCATCACCATAATCCATCTCCAGAACTTTTGCACCTTCTCAGATTAAAACTCTGTTTGTACCCATTAAATACTAATTATCCATTCCCCGTCCCCCAGTCCCTGGCAACCGCCATTCTACCTTGTGTCTCTCTGGAAGAAATGCTGCACTTTTTTTTTTTTTTTTGAGACAGAGTCTCACTGTGTTGCCCAGGCTGGAGTGCAGTGGCATGATCTTGGCTCACTGTAACCTCTGTCTCTCAGGCTCAAGTGATTCTCAGCCATCCAAGTAGCTGGGACTACAGGCATGCACAACCACACCTGGCTAGTTTTTGTATATTTGTAGAGACGAGGCCTCACTATGTTGCCCGGGCTGGTCTCGAACTTCTAGGCTCAAGTGATCCTCCCGCCTCAACCTCCCAAAGTGCTGGAATTACAAGTATGAGCCACCATGCCCAGCTGCAGTACTTTTTTTTAATATGTATTGGCTATTCACATTTCTTTACCTGTGAGTTCTTTGTAAATATGCTTAGCCTATTTTTCCTTTTGGGACATTACTATTTTTTTTCATTGAGTAGGAAGAGTTTACTCGGTAAATTGAGAGCAAAGGGATTAAGGATTTTTAGTTTTTTAAGCGTTGTGAAAAGGTAAGTAGACTTTTCTGCCTGGTCCTGATTCTTGGGAGATTTGCCTTCTTTTGCGTCCTTCTGGTGCTAGATTTCTCCCAACTGTTTCCCTCTCTGTAGAAACGGGCGTGGCAGGCCTCACGCTGGGAGCTGGGCTGCCGGTGGACGCCAGTGCCCCCCTCCCAGTCTGGGTTCATTGTTGTCTGGGTCTAGAAGGAGCCTGTTGTTTCTGCCGTTTCTAAACTCATAGAGCCTGAGCCTATGAGCTCATAACCTGGCTTCTTGCTTCTTATTTTACTGTGGAAATCCAAACAACTTTCTCATCGCTCTACCACAGAGGTGTCCAGTCTTTTGGCTTCCATGGGCCACATTGGAAGAAGAATTGTCTTGGGCCACACATAGAATACACTAACACTAATGACAGCTGGTAAGCTAAAAAAAAAAAAAAAAAAA